>NC_064624.1:64912253-65214753 GCF_023898315.1 Schistocerca nitens
CGGTGACAGGTATGGGGGAGGCGTCGTGGCCAGACCTCAGAATGGTTAAAAAATAAATTACAGAAAAGGGGTTAAGGGCGCGAGTTTCTAGTCTGCATGTAGTGGATTCGAATACCGCAACTCGCATGAATTTTAATTCGTGGTAATAGTTGCTAGTTAAGAAAAAGTTGAAATGATTCTTGCTACATATGCTGAAGGTCTGGGTTCGTTTCTCACATCCGGCAATCATTTTTAACAAGCATAAGCAGCATCTCTCCCACCTCTGGTAGCCTGGAGGAGAGTCGCTACAAGTTGGGCTCTGAAAGAGGCGGAAGTCACGCCAGGTCGAAACTCTGTCACCAGTCACCTTTCTTACGCGATATTTTTTAAATCAATAAGCCAATCGCCGTGCAGGGCCACAGGGCACTTGACTCTTACTGTATTCGAGGCTGAGACGTGGAAAATATTGACGATGGACGGGAATTCGAACTCAGATCTCCCTTTTCGTCACGTTTGATCACTTTCAGATGATGCATTTCCACTGCTTCATTGTCTCTGGTTGTCTGCAAAGTCGTAAAGACGTTCACAAAAGACACATCTCTGGGTTCGAATCCTGGTATGTCACTTTTAAGTTGCAACATGAGCACAGCAAAATACATGTGAGAAATTATTCTGATTTTACCGATTCTCTGGGCTTTGTTAACAATAGTGGTGGTACTGGTTTCGAGTCCCAAGTCAGACGGGCAGCTTTTCGTCCCTTTCGCGTCACTTTCAAACATGCCACTCCTAGCTACTGGTGAAAGAGAATAGTACAGTCGAGGTATCTTTGTATGTAGTCAACAACTGTGTGTCCAGGGTTCGATTGCTAGTCAGCAGAAAATTTTCATAATTGTATTTACAATACAGACATGCGCACATTTCGCTGCTAATGAAGTAAATCAGTGTATAACGTCTACGCGTGACTAGAGGTCAGTGTCGATAGGTACTGGGTTTGAGTGCGCATAACACACATAACACAAAACACTTTCGTCTCCTGGTTTTACTTTGTCATCTCATTGCTGGTTAAAAATGACGATTTCTGACGTTTCATTGTGCTTAGTTAACCATCCGATTAAGTGCTGCTTTCGAATCTCCGGGAAACACAAAACTGTATGGCAAATCATTTCAAGTTTCAACTTGGACACTCTTTGTTACTTGTGACTGAAACCATACTTGAGATATTTCTTCTTTACTTGTTAGATTGCATCCCGGATAGTAGCGCAGTAAGAAAACTTTCGTCGTGTCATTTAAAGGAGGATGCTGCTTTCTGAGGTTTCATTTATTACAATAAATTTGAATATGCAAGCATAATGGTTGTGTAATCTCGAATAACACGTTTCCTGGTATTTGCATTATCGAAGTGTCAGTTTGCATATAAACTGATAATCACACAGAGCAGTTGTCTCTTGTGGCCTCATGCAGTGAACATTTTGTATAGCCAAAGACTGTACCGAAAACAGAGCAGAGGAACAATGTTATGAGGATTGATTAGAAATCAGGCGAAACACAATTCAAATCTTTCCATAAAGTTTCTGGCGTGCAGCCGCATAAATTCAGCCTCTTCTCCTAATATTTCGGCCGAACACCGTCCCGCCATGTCCAGAGTGAGCCAAGGTGGGTGACGCTGCCGCACTTGGTCCGTCCTCTTAAACCCGAGGACCGAACCACTGAATTTATGCGGCTGCACGCCAGAAACTTTATGGAACAGTCCTTACGCCGCGAAAACATTAAGATGGACGACAACTGAGATCGTTCAGATGATTTTGAGCATGATTGCACATGTTAAATACATGTGCGTATGCTATGAGGCCATAAAATGTCACACACACACAGTTTTTTTATGGGGGTGGTGTTGCCGAGTTGGTGTTTATCTCTCACATGTTTTGAATAAATTGTTGTCTGTGTGTCAGAAAGTTTCAGTGTTTGGTGAGGCTGAATGAAGAAAACTGCCGTTAACTGCAGTGAAATTTTCTTGCCTGCGTACCAGGAAAGTGTCTCTTTGAAAACCAGGAGATGGGTCTCTTCTTGTGTGTGACGTGTGGCAGTGAAGCTGCAGACAGAGACCAGTATCAGCTGCAAGAAGCCTGTTCTGTAGTGGAGGTGAGCGACTGGTTAGGTGTAGCGTCCCGAGAGCAAAGGAGCTGACTTGGAGGAATGAGTGTGACAAAATGTGGTATGAAATTCTTACAGAGGTCGTATAATGCTGTTTGTAATGGACGATGAATGAAGATTTTCTTATGAGGGGGATAGAACAGATGTACTGTAATTTAATACATACACACAATTGCGCACTGTTTTGTACTGTGGGAGGGGGAATACGGTAGGTTTGTTTCAGGACACATTTGTATTCGCATCAGTTGTTTCCTCGTGTGGCAGTTTTCCTCATTCTGTGTGTTTTGTGTTTGTAGCAGAGAGTGGCAGTTTGTGTGTTTTGTGCAGGAGCCTCTCTGCAGAGGAGAGGGGCAGGAGGCTGTTCCAGGCGGCTGAGCGGGGTGCAGTGGGGGAGCTGAGGGCGCTGATCGCCGCTGGGGCCGACTTGGCGGCGAGGGGCGGGGGTGGGTGGACCGCCCTGCACTGGGCAGCGTGCAGGGGAGTCGTCAAGGCGGTGAGGCTGCTGGTGGGGGCGGGGGCGGCGGTGGACGCCAGGAACAGCAGGGGGACGACTCCGCTGCACGTTGCGGCATTCTATGCCCACGCAGAAGCGACGGCTGCGCTGCTCGACGCGGGGGCCGACAGGGGGGCCACAACTCGTCGTGGGCGGACAGCGCTGGACATGGCCAGGCAGAACAAGCACAGGCGGCTGGTGAAGATGCTGTCATGAGGCAGCCCGTCCAGCGAACTCTGTGCAAAAAACCAGAAACTGAAAGAATTTGTAGGAGAGCAATATTCATAATTTTTTAAATAAAGATCCAAAAAACTCAATCCCATTGTAACTCACGAATTTCACCCCTCCTCGAGTAGCATACAGCACACAAATACTCTAAGCAATGCTGTAGCAAAACTGAGACAACGCCAGATAACAGCAAAATAATTCAGGTAACAATGGACAATCCTCCTCTCAACAAAAATGTCTCGAGTAAAACTTCCAGACTAAACATGGCAAAAGTCAAACAGTTCATTGTGAACAATCACAACTGCTCTATAATATCTGATCGCTGAAAAGTATTTCACACCAGTCAGCGAGGTGCTACCTCAGCGTCTTCTAATTTGCAACATACCGAGATCACTGCTATATCAGTTCTATCACCAAAATTTTCGCTCCTGATATCAGACTCAATTTACTCCTCCACATTCAGCAAACATTCTACTCTACCGTACCTGTTGTGTTTAATAACAATGAGATATTAGTAGCGGTATTCACACTACATAATGCGACTATCATCTGGAACCACACAGTCAGTCTACATTTAACTAAACACAATCAGACCACAACATGACACGCATACAAAATGTGAAGGAAATCTTCTCTATCTGGTACTGTTGTCTCTACTTGAGGTAAGAGATTGCAACAAGCAAAGTAATTCTAGTTGTATTCGAGACAGAACACTGAGGCCGAGTTTCAGCACACGAAAGCAATTTCGCAACGACGCACACGAGTCTCGACACTCATTGGTCACAACGGCAAAGCTGAGACGGTAACGCAGGTTGTGGAACTACAGGTAATAAAATTACACTCACTGTCACTCATACATCGAGTAAATAAGTGTAATGGAGAGTGCATGCCTATCAACTCAGTTGCTATTACCTTACTTCAATTCCTTATTTCTTAATTCATCTGTGGTTCTTTTTTTTTTTTTTTTTTTTTTTTAAGGGCAGCTATTCCATATTGAAATTGCAACTCTCGCAGTTTGCATAAATTCGGTACTTCACCAAACTGCACTTCCTCTCTAGCTTTTGTAGGAGTCAGCTCCTTCACAATGCTAACATAACGCGACGACCGGACAAACCGTGGCCGTGCTGCGGTCGCAGCTGATGCGGCTCGCCGCTCTCTGCCAGTCCGTGACTCCTGCCACAACTGTCAGCGGCCCCTCTGCTTGTGAGGCGCCAGCAGGCAAACGGCAGAACAGTCCGTGAGGCCGTCACTCAAACTTCACTCACAAAGAGTACTGACAAGGCGCAGAACAAATGCTCAGACACAACATTGCCTTCACGAATCTTTTCTACAGTAAAATTTCTTCTCCGAGACCGTCGTTATTAATGCCTACACTGTAGCAAGATTCGTCGTTTCCCACAAGCTCTTGGACCGGAGAATCGTTTTCGCTTACGTAGTTCCACATGAAACGGAATGTCTCCGTGTTGCTTGTGGCTGCACACGGTACAGTCAAGTTCCCTACAGCTGTGTAACAACGTGGCAAACATTCAGCTGAAAACTGTTCCTCGAGCATTGGTTTAAATCGTCCCCTGCTGCTTCATCAACAAAGTGTTTTCTTCTGCCTTGCCGTTTCTCTCCGTCATCAATCATTACATTCAGTTCAGGTGATATTCCAATATTTTCTGCTACTTCGCAACTTCCTGTGTAAATAGTATCCCAACATTTCTCAGCTGATTTAATTCCTCCGCGAGACTCTTATTACTACTACTTGAAACATGTTTCTCCAGTTTGAAGTACAACTTTACGTATGTTTATTGCAGCCAATAATTTCAAATACTTCTGAATGCTCCTTAGTTCAATGTGTTGCTCCCGCAGTCCAAGTTATTAGCAAGTTCAACCGCCCATTGTAATCCTGGCAAATCCTCGGCAAATGGATGCATGGCACTTACCCACACAGACCCTCTCGTTGCCGATATTTAAACTTTCCATAGCTGCCACTTTCATTTTAAATGAGTTTCTTAGAAACAGCACCTGTCCTAAAAACCGAGGAGAAACGTCATGGGGAAGTGTCGTAGTTAACTCGAGTGCTTCTTTTTACCACATCTTCCCTACATTTGGCACATGTAAGCTGACGTTTCGTTGCTCTGTGTGCAACTATGACTTCCACATCAGACACAATCTTACACGCCGCCCACATCAGACACAATCTTACACGCCGCCGTGATATTAAACGCTCTTTAAAGAGGTAACAGAGACCCAAGTTTTTATGCATCTCGCCGAAAGTTCGGGATGCGCCTGACGCCCTTCACCTGGTGTTGTCTGCTATTATGGCTCACTGGAACGGTACAGCAGGCTACAGCAGAGGGGAAACAGCCCAGTACTCCGTCCCCTTTCCTCGCATCGTCAAACACGCCGGTATTCACTGGTCATATCGCTCAATAACCGGACGCCAAATAGTCAGAAACGTGTTCCTGTTTAAACTGGTGTACGTAAATGTCTGGTTGGTATCTGAGAAACTGGTAAAATTTATTTTGATATGTGAATAGGTTAATCTGAGAGCAGGGCAGCAGAACTGTTTTAAAATTAAATTTTGAGCGGAAGTATGTGAAACACACGCTACACGATGCGAAATCCAGTCTAGCCACCACATCAAACAACTCGCCTGCGAGAGAGCATAGCGTTTTCAATCAAACTTACAAATGCTATTTGATTGCAAACAAATGACACAGGTTAAAATGTAGGCCCTGAATGTTGTTAATCTTTATCTTTAGCTTTGCAAACAATCACTGTACCAGCAGCTTTATTGCAATTACAGAGCAAATCAACATAAAATTTTACACATCCGACTTTGTGTTAAAACTCTTTGGAAATTCACAAGGTAACACATTTCTCAAATTATTTAGCCATTTGAAACCTCTGAAATGATGTATTTTCTCAGATATATCCTGACAATTACACTATGTGACACTGGGCATGAACTTTGATGCTAATTAAATTTGCTGGCTTACCTGTGCAACCTATTTACTATTAAGATAATGATAGAACTGTCAAAAACTAAATTCCATTTATCGTACCTGCTAGCTATATGCAATGCAAGGCGGTATCTTATCACGTTTCATAATTATGTTTCTGTAGCACACAACACGCAAGTAAGCAAACACATTCATAAAGCTAAAGAATGAAAAAAGAGGAATTGAAGTTAACGACTGATAAATGAGGAAAAAGAGCAAGTATAATTATGTTTCATTAAGCCACAACAGCAATACACCCTTTCATAAAGTTCTCACAACTACACATGTCAGCACACTCCCTGGTGCGACTCGTTTACATACTACGAGTAAAATACTTAAAACAACTCACCATCCGCCAACTTGAGAATGTTTTCTGATTTTGCATGTAGCGTTGATAACTAAAGTTCTGTGCTATTATCCAAAACACGTGGTCCAGCATGCCACCATGATTGTTTACATCGTTTCATATTTGAAATGTTTGCTGGTATGTTATTGGTTTTGGGGTAATTTCTACCTTTTGTATTTTTACTGATACGTCTATGGCTGACAGACTCCAGCTGTTTCAGCACAATATGTCTGCAGAACTGAGTCTGAATGCAGTGCTGCACGACCCAGACCGTACATGAGAAAATCATTACGAAATATTATCAGCCCTGTATATGTTTACTTACAGCTGCACAGTAAAGGCTGATATTAGGAAAAATACTTTGTTTTTCTCGCATCTCCAGTTACAGAACAGTTCTTACAGGTAGCGACAATCTCTAGGAGACTACAGAACAATCAGGCGAAGAAAGGTTCAACCGTAATTTCGTAACTGTAATGTAATTCAAATGACGCAACGGATATCTAATTGTGCAAAAAATTTCTTGGAGATAAAGTGGAAAAGTAATTAACATAATCGGTGTTGAGCGCACTGCCATCGAAGAAAATGAAAAATTCTACAAAGTAATGGAGCTAAATAACTACAAATATTCCAAAGTTTAGTTTTAGACCTCTTTCTTTTGGCAGATTCTTAAAATACAACGTTGTATGTATGTCTGTTTTCACCTCTGCAACAGAATGTAGCCCAGTCAACTGGTTGTTGTCCCATAACGAAACTGCGGAAGATCTTTTAATTACGTGTTTTGGCCTACTAAATAATAATTTCGTGGTTGCTGCCTTGTAGCAGACTGGCTTCACAACGAGAGATCCAGAAAGCCTCAAAATCTTCACTCTCTTCTCAGATTTTCGTTCGTTTCACGAAGACTATGCGTTTCTCGGAGTTGAAAACCCAGCACAAAATTACAGCAGCCAAACTCTTCTACAAAACGCACCAATCAGGAGTGATTTTCTGACAGCGAGCGGTGACGGCGCTAGAGCGCGCTGAAAAACGGCGACTGCCGAAAATTCGGAACGCTCCTTTAACGGCCTTCGTCTGTTGTTCTCTGGTATTACGGCGCACTGCAACGGTAGGGCACGCTTCAGCAGAGGGGAAACAGCCCAGAACTCCATCTGCGTTCTTCCCATCACCAAACACAACGGCATTCACCGCATATATCTGGCGATGAAACTAAAGTGATATCTTTTGAAACGTGTTCGTATTTATTTAAACTCGTCGTTGAAAGTGTCTGTCTGGTATCTGAGAAATTGTTGAAATTTGATACCGAAATGCGTAAATCTCAATACAGTGCAGCAGAACTGTATAAAAATGTATGTGAAGGACACGCTACACGATGCGAAATCCCCTGTAGCCAGTTCATCAAACAATTTGCCTGCGAGAGAGCAGGCCGTTTTGAATGTAATTTATATACTCTTTAGACATGGAAACAATAACTGTACCAAAACTGCTTTTGTATTTATAATGCCTCGCTTCCCGCGCCCAGGTTCCCGGGTTCGATTCCTGGCGGGGTCAGGGATTTTCTCTGTCTCGTGATGACTGGGTGTTGTGTGATGTCCTTAGGTTAGTTAGGTTTAAGTAGTTCTAAGTTCTAGGGGACTGATGACCATAGATATTAAGTCCCATAGTGCTCAGAGCCATTTTTTGTATTTATAATGCAAATGAACATAAAATGTAACGCATCTGAGTTTGTGTCAAACTGCTTAAAAATTGACAAATAACACCTTTCTGAAACAATTTATCGATCAGAAACGTCTGAAATTATATGATATCTTCACAGATGCATTCTGGTGTGTGACAGAGGATAGTCTGAGTGCCACAGGTGTTTCAGCCTTTTCCTGTTCCAGTCGCGAATGTGTTGTAGTCTCATCAAAATGTTTGAAATCGACTGAGAAACTTTACGCCCACAAGAGTTAACAGCTTTCATACGTTTCAGCTCGAAGTACCAGTTCCACTTACGATTAGCAGAAGTGCCGAGCGCATCCTTCACGTACTTCTGTTCAAAATTTAATTTTTATACAGTTCTGTAGAACTGTGTTGAGATTATGAAATTGCATTGCTCTGCTTTTCCAAAAAGCTGCTTCACAACTGTAGTGGACAATGTTCATTCTCTCCTACGCTTACTGTAACTCAGGAACCAATCGAGAACGGAGCTGAAATTGTGCCGTTTGTACTGACATGCTTTCCATGTATCAATGATTCGGAACGGAGGACTCTAGAACATTCGGTAAGTAAAAGGCCGTGCCAGGTTAGTCCTCAGGGACGGTGCGAGAAATATCTTTGGACTACTCGTCTGTTAAGAGCTCTGTCTGGTTTTTCGTCCTTTGGCGACAGATCGACGTTGGGCGGCCACTGCTCCCAGAATCCACTCAGCTCGTGACGTGTTCATTACCACCCATCCAGCGCCGTCACGCATGCAGCACGCTATATTCTGGAGAACTTGGCCTTGAATTGTTCTCACTCTCTCAACGTGGTATTAGTTAACTGCAGGAGCGTCTACCGAAAGGCATCAGAACTAATCTCGCTTAAAAGCGGTAACAATGTCCACATAGTAGTAGGGACGGAAAGCTGGGTGAAACGCGAAGTCAGTAGCAACGAGATTCTAAATTCCGATCGAAACGTAGGTCGTAAAGAGAGGTCGACCGCTGGTGTTAAAAGCAGTGAAAAGGAGGATTGCATTAGAGAGATCAGTGGAGATCCCGACTGTAAAATGATTTGTGTCAAGACAAGCGTTAAAACTGGATCAAACGTGGTGATCGGACGCTTCTATAGACTCAGCAGCAACAGCGGCGCAACAGTTTGAGGGGAACCTGGAGAATATTTCGCGTGAATTTGCTGGCCATATTACAGTTTTAGGTGGAAACTTTATCCTGCTATCTATACAGGGAGACTGACGTGGCTAAGAATGGTGGTAGGGCCAGAGAATCATAATAAATTGATCCAAGTGCTTTACCCAAAAACTACCTCGAGCCATTTATCTGAGAAGCGACTGGTTAAGATAACGTCTTAGGCCTGCCGGTAACAACGAGACCCGAACTTTTCGAATGTGTCAGGTTAGAACAGGGAATCGGCGATCACAATGCCGTTACAGCATCACTGAAGACGACTGTAAACAGGAATACAAAGAAAGGTGGGAAGATCGTGAAACAGGCTTCAGACTACCTGAGCAGTCAGCACTAAAATTTCCTCTGCAGCACAAACAGCGTGGGTGTCAGTGGCAGAAGTTGAAGAGCATCGTGCAGTACGCTGTAGGATCACAGCGATGAGCTTAAGGCACCGATATCCATACAATTGCGCGTAGGCGCACGCCAGAACACGAGAGAACAGTACAGAAATGCCAGAGATCCGAATGTCAACAATGGAACTCGAGCCAAAGAAAGAGTTCTTTGTGGGAAGCGATCCACACCTGTAACATGCTGCGTTACTCTCTACGTGACGAAAACCTGTGTAAACATTCGGTCTGGTGGTTTAGGCAAAAACGTTTACGGCACTTTTATCCACGTACAAGTAGCTTCAGGGGGCGACATTTACGCAGCGGGGAAAGTCGTAGGTGGGGGCGTGACGCGGAATGTGGGCAGCGGATCCGGCCGAGGGTCGCGCATGCGCAGAAGCAGCGGGCGGGGCGGGAACAGGCGGTAGGGGCGCTGCGACCAGAGAGAGAGGGAGAGAGAGAGAGAGAGAGAGGACCGGCCACGCGGCGGGGAGGCAGAAACTAAATCGGGATTATCACTTAGCATATAAAATTTGCAACACTGTTTAGCGATACGAGCTCCAGTTGCACTCGACAATTCTAAATTCAGCCGTTATTGCACACACCAGGATCCGGCTGGCAGTTAATGTCACGATATTACAAAGATATTTTCTTCTGCTCTACGAGTAATTTCGCCGTTGTATCTCAGCAGGTTACATCTACTTAATGGCCATATACAGTGTACTATTACGATAACACATGTTTCACTTATGAGACAAAACGTTGCATTATAAAATTTGTGCTGCAAACGTCAGCCATACGGAATGTCATAACAATAACAAACTACACAGTTACAAGTATGTGAAATACGGACATGTTTTCATTATTCGATGTATGTCGGTACAAAATCCCCGGGAGCTAACGCTGTCTCCAGCACACGGCAGGCCGAGTACACAGCCAGACCGCCCGACACACACTGCCTGCTACTGCCGTGAAAGGAAGCAACACCCGTGGTGTCGGCAACAGACCAACAACGAATGTGGTTGTACCGATACTACAGAAGTTGAGTGCATTTGTCACATTCACGACTATACTCACATTTATCGCCCAAAGTACGTGAACATTGACACAGCAAATAGGTCAGTGCGCTTTCAATTTTTCATCTAATTGCCGACACGAGATATTTCTGCGTTATGGGCATTTTCCAAAAAGCGTGTGCTTCCAGTTTAGCGGCAATATCATCTCCTGAATCAAATCGAGGGTGGAACCGAATAGCGTACAGTAGAAACAGACCAACACTTCACCACCACTTACACACGTAACTTCATTGCCGCATCGTTCACAGTGCGGGAAGCCAGTCCTTGCATGAAGTATTGCCCGGTTTCGGCCGACAGTTGTGAATTCTGTATGTCTGGAGAGACGCCCACACGGCCGTACGTCTTTGAATACACCGATTCTCGCCCGCCCACCCAAGTTAAGCTGCTCTGCATGGCGAGAGCGCCTGTTGGCTTTAGTTTTGTTTTTTCGCGTCCTCTGCTAATTATACCCAACATTGCGATAGGAACTGCATTAATCATTTCGTACCACGTCACACGCAATCTTCCACACCGTCGCCGTGGAATTAAACGCTCTGTGTAGAGGTGACACAGCGCATTCCTGTACCCAGTTGCTGGCTGTAGCGAGGTGTGAGAGGATACGGCAAAACACACACCGTGTCCTCCAGAACTGAGAGTAGTGCCGTTAAGTCGATCTCACGTCGTACACAATTCGCGCCACGCTCACTGCTTACACTTTTTGTTGTGGCGTAGTAAGACAGCCACGCCACTCGGAAGTAGCCAAAAGGCACGCGTTAAACTCACGCAGGCTAGAGATAGGTCTGAAACAGGATACGTAATGAATGCTATAAAGAAAAGTACGTAGCTGCTGGAATACTTAACTTTAATCCATCATTGTTGTACATCGCTCTTGCCGATACAAGTGAGACTCTGTAGATACATGAAGTTACTAATGGCGCCCTGCTAGGTCGTAGCCATTGACTTAGCTGAAGGCTATTCTAACTATCTGCTCTGCAAATGAGCGAGGCTTCGTCAGTGTGCATCGCTAGCTAAGTCGTCCGTACAACTGGGGCGAGTGCTAGTCCGTCTCTCTAGACCTGCCGTGTGGTGGCGCTCGGTCTGCGATCCTGACAGTGGCGACACGCGGGTCTGACTTGTACTAATGGACCGCAGCCGATTTAAAGCTACCACCTAGCAAGTGTGGTGTCTGGCGGTGACACAACATTCCTCCCCCACAAATCGGCGAACGGTCGTGTTATAAGGCTTCAGCCCGCCGTGGGGAGGACCCCATGTTGACGTATGCGACGGGGTGGGGAGCCTAACAACAGGCGAGGCTGTGCCACCCGCACCCGGCCATTCGGTCCGAGGGGAGCTAGGAAACGCCTGAAAACCTAGTCCAGGGTTCACGTCAACATGCGGTGTATGCGCCCGTAAAGAGACAGGAGGGGCCGTAGAGTCGACCTCCATCGCGTCGGGGCAGCCGACGGGCGAAGACGACATCTGGTCCGAAGCGGGCAAGAGTTCCATGTCGGAGGACAGCTGGTCACGGGAAGCGATCGGCGGCGCGTGACCCAGGGAGGCGCCCGGTGGCTGCTGCGAAGCGTCCACTGCGGGCGGCGCCGGCGGGAGAACAGGCGGCGGCGGCGGCGCGTCGCCACGGGGCAAAATGGAAGGCAGCGTCGGTAACACCTGGGGATGAGGCGAGCCAGTAGATGGGTCCCCAGGGCGCTGACCGGACGGCACCGTCACTGAAAGCAGACGGGGAGCGGCAGAACCCAGGCGACGACAGAGGCGCAGCTGATTGAGATGCCGACGCTCCTCACCAGAGGCCCCCAAAATCAAATACATCACGCGGCCGAGGCAGCGAAGAATGCGCCCTGCGAGCCAACGCCGTGAACCTCGATAGTTGCGATAGAATACAACGTCGCCTGGAGCAAAAGCAGGCGTCTGCCGCTGCACAGGAACCCGATGCGGCGGATGCAGCAAAGACATCAAGGTTCGATGAGGACGACCGTGGAGCAACTCAGCCGGCGAGCGACCATCTCGGGGCTGAGAGCGATACGAAGACAAAAAGAGCAACAACGCGTCCTCCTGAGAATGCGACTCTTTCAACTTCAACATCTGTGACTTGAAAGTCCGGACCAATCGTTCAGCGGCACCGTTTGATTGAGGCGAAAACGGCGCGGACGTCAGATGTTGAATACCATTGGCCGTGCAGAATGACTGAAATTCTGCGGACATGAATTGGGGGCCATTGACGGAAACAATAGTCTGTGGAAGACCTTCAATGCAAAAGATAGCAGATAACGCTTGGATGGTGGCAGATGACGTCGTGGAAGACATCCGGACAACAAAAGGAAAATTACTGAAAGAATCGACCACAACCAACCATCGAGAATTCCAGAATGAACCAGCAAAATCGATGTGTAATCGTTGCCAAGGGGAAGTGGCTTTCGGCCATGCAAAGAATTTCCGCGGTGGTGCGGATTGTTGTTCGGCACACGCCATGCAAGAAGAGCACATATTCGTAATCGCAGCATCGATTCCGAACCAAGTACAGTGCTGACGAGCAAGGTGTTTCGTTCGCACTATACCCCAATGTCCTTGGTGGAGAAGCCGTAAGACAGAGGACTGTAACGAACGTGGGACCACGACTCTGGACTGATCATTATCAGAACGCAACAACAAAGCACCACATCGTACAAAAAGTCTCTCCTTGTGAGCAAAAAATCGGCGAACCAACGAATCCTCGATCCGTGACTTTGACAAGGGCCATTGCGTAGCAACAAAACGCAAAACGGTAGCAAGGACAGGGTCAGCAGCTGTGGCTGTAGCTACACGACGAAAATCAATCGGAAAAGATTCGACCATGTCATCGGTTTCCGAGTCAATGAACATGCAAGTAAGTTCCGAAGAATCGAATGCTCTATCCTCAGCAACAGGCAAACGGGACAACGCATCAGCGTTGCCGTGCTTAGCAGTGGACCGATACAAGATATCGTAGCGGTACTGCGAGAGGAAAATTGACCAGCGAAATGGATTTCTGCGCTGTACGTGGAGGTCAAAGTTTTGTGGTCCGTGATGATGGTAAAGTGACGACCATACAAGAAATCATGGAACTTAGTGACACCAAATACGAGAGCCAAAGCTTCTTTCTCTATCTGTGAGTAATGTCTTTGCGCAGACGAGAGCAATTTTGACGCAAAGGCAATAGGGCGATCCTGCGATCCATCTTTGTGTGCAAGCACAGCACCGATCCCGAAATCCGATGCATCTACCATCAAGAAAAGGGGTTTCTGAGGATCGAATGGCGTAAGGCAAGTATTTGAAAGAAACGCCGATTTCAACTGGCGAAAGGCGCGTTCGCAGTCCGTCGTCCAGACGAATGGAACACCTTTACGGCGTAAGCGATGAAGCAGAGTTGAAATGGAAGAGGCATGCGGGAGAAAGTTATGATTTTTCCCAAAACACTCTGTAGCTGCTTCAAATTCTTCGGCGAAGGCAAGGCTTGTATGGCACGGAGGTGCTCTGGACTCGGATGTATGCCTTGTGCATTTATGACATGTCCCAGATATGGTAAGTCACGAGCAAAAAACACACACTTGTCCTTCCGCAAGCGAAGACCATTTTGTCGCAATACCTGAAATAATGTTCGTAGATTTACTAAATGTTCTTCTACTGTCTTTCCGGAGATCACAATATCGTCCAGATAGTTCGCAGCAGTAGGGACCGATGCACAAACAGTTTGTAAATATTGCTGAAACAATGCAGGGGCGGATGCACACCCGAATGGCAGTCTTTTGAATCGGTATAAACCAACATGCGTGTTAACCACCAAGACGCGCTGGGATTCTGCGTACACCGGTATTTGCAAGAACGCATCCGCTAGGTCCAATTTCGAAAAGTATTTACCCGGGCACAGTTTATCAAAAAGATCTTCCGGGCAGGGTAAAGGAAAAGTTGCAATCACTAGTTGTGGATTCACAGTGGCCTTGAAGTCCACACAAAGTCTCAGTTTTCCGGATGGTTTTGGCAAAATTACTAAGGGTGAGGCCCAGAGAGAAGCCTGCACACGTTCAATTACACCTTGTGATTCTAAATCGTGTAATGTTCCTGCGACCTCATCACACAATGCGTGGGGAACATTGCGCGCTCTGAAAAATTTCGGTTGCGCGTTGACTTTCAGTTCCAAATGTGCTGCATAGTTCTTAGCGCAACCAAGGCCCGGTGCAAAAATGTCTGCTAATTCTTCACATAGACGAGAAACATTGGCTGAAGGCACAGTCTGATTCACTGATAGGACCTGATTGACTATTGACAAGTTAAACAACTGAAATAAATCTAAACCAAACAAGTTCACTGCAGTAGAAGAACGAATAACGTAAAATGACACAAGTTTTGTTTGTCCCTTGTATGTTGCAAGAAGGCTGCACTGTCCTAACACAGGGATAGGCTGTCCTGAATAAGTAGTGAGCTGAACATTTGCGGCACGCAACGGAGGTTTGCCCAGTTGTTTGTACGTGTCGTGATTGATCAATGAAACTGCAGCTCCGGTATCGAGCTGGAATGGTATCACTTTGCCTTTAAGGTCCAAGTCGACAAAAAGTTTATTGTCCCGCTGACGACAAGATCGACTTTCTCGACTTTCTCGTGCAATTTGAGCTGATACTGGTACAGAAGCACTTGCGACTCGACGAGATTTCCGACGCACACTATTTGTGGGACGAACACAGTCACCGTTAGAGAAAGTGGCACTGGACGGAGTGGAATTAACTACATGAATGTCCATGGGCGAAGGTCCACGAGCCTAAGTGTCCTTGGTTCGATTCCGGCGCGAAGCAAAGGGCCTGGAATGGTAGTGATTGTCTGATCTGAGCTTTTTCTGGCAAACACTTTGAACATTTCCTTTCGTATTACAGTAAAAGCAAATAGCTTGGCATGACGGGCAATTGTCACGTGAATGTCTAGTTGCACAGCGCGGGCATGATTTCACTGCATTTGCTGGCTTACGCGGCACACGTGTTTGAGAGCTAGGCGGCAGCTGCGCGGACGAGCGCGAGGGCTGTTTATCGTTCCATGCAGCGCGCCCGGCGGGCCGGTTAATGTGACACACGGCTGGCGAAGTTCCAAATGATTCCTGTGCAAAGTCAAGTGTGTCTTGCCTATCCAATATGTCTATCACTTGTTGAAGGGAGGGATTGACTAGTTTCAAAATCTGTTCCCGTATACGAACATCAGAAACGTTATGTGCAATTGCATCACGCACCATTGTATCTGAATAAGAGAGGCCACATTCACACTCAAACGCACAATCCCTAGTAAGGCCTTGCAAAGTTGCAACCCACTCCCGGTTAGTTTGACCGGCCGTACGTTTTGTACGAAAGAACGTATACCTTTTAGCAACGACATTGACTGTTTCTTTGAAATAGGCATCTAATGCCGACAAAATTTCGTCGTAGGACAGAGTTGCTACGTCGCGTCGGGGAAACAATTTCACTATCACACGGTAGGTGGACACACCTACACAGGCCAATAAAAAAGGCTGCCGCTCGTTACATTGAATTCTGTAGGCGGCGAGATGGAATCCAAATTGGCGTGACCACTCCGTCCAGGATTCCATGGCCGGGTCAAATGGTCGAAACGGGGGTGCAACTGCATATTGTGGCTGTGGTAGCGGTGAAGCGGCGGCTGCCGCATCGTTTTGCATTGCACGTTGACCCTGAACGAGCTGTCCAAGGGCATCCAATAATGCCTGCGTCTGCTGATTCTGCAAGCGATAAAATTCGGACAGTACATCTGGAGATTGTGGCGAAGCCATGACACAAGCAAAGTACTACAAACTCTATTGTCTCGTCGCCAACTGTTGTGGCGTAGTAAGACAGCCACGCCACTCGGAAGTAGCCAAAAGGCACGCGTTAAACTCACGCAGGCTAGAGATAGGTCTGAAACAGGATACGTAATGAATGCTATAAAGAAAAGTACGTAACTGCTGGAATACTTAACTTTAATCCATCATTGTTGTACATCGCTCTTGCCGATACAGGTGAGACTCTGTAGATACATGAAGTTACTAATGGCGCCTTGCTAGGTCGTAGCCATTGACTTAGCTGAAGGCTATTCTAACTATCTGCTCTGCAAATGAGCGAGGCCTCGTCAGTGTGCATCGCTAGCTACGTCGTCCGTACAACTGGGGCGAGTGCTCGTAATTCTCTCGAGACCTGCCGTGTGGTGGCGCTCGGTCTGCGATCACTGACAGTGGCGACACGCGGGTCCGACATGTACTAATGGACCGCGGCCGATTTAAAGCTACCACCTAGCAAGTGTGGTGTCTGGCGGTGACACCACACTTTTCGTTATTTATCCATAGCCACAGCTACACAACGCCCAGCAAAGAATGAATCTGTACCATCACCTCATGAGCGTATAAAAAAATTCTTCGCATTCAGTCTCGCCACCCAGGTCATAGCGAGTGCCGTGAATGTTTCGCAGCTTGCTACGGAGATTTAGGATTGGCGCCAACTGAATGCATCAAAATGAAACACGCATCGAAGGCAAACACCTGTAAGGACTGTGTGAAGAACAAAATTGTTGTTAACCTCTCAGATGAGCGTTTAAGTAGTGCAGCATGTGGTTCGTTGGGACTGAAATGCTGGATAAAACCGACTGCTGGTTCTCCGAAGTGAAGAAATCGTAGGCAGTTACTCTCGTAAAGAAACGGCCAACGACAGTGATGACCAGCAAATGTCTCCGAAATAATTTTAAGAGCTAAAATTTCCGTGCCACAAGTACAGAAAGTGTTGCTGTATGGGGTGAAAGAACGTGCTGGTAGCCCTGATGGAAAGCAATCCGATGAACAGGAAGATGCAGAATAACGTGACATCCGGTCGTTAATAATCACGACGTTTAATATACACACTTTGGACCTATTTCTATGAAGCAATAGAAAAGCCAATCAGTGACAGAAACACCATCTTGCATGACATGGTTTCTGATATCGCTAACAATATAAGGAGCGAAAGAATTTGTAGCTTCACCAAGCTGGACTATCCGCTCCCAAAACATCGCAGAAATTCACGTCTAGAAAGATAATAAAGAAGGTACCGAGAAGAAGGTCTTAAAAGTATATAATTCAAATTTCGGTGTTGGTACGTTTCGTTTGATATGTAAAGAATACGATCGCTTTTCACAGTGAGTATACTGTGAACAATGAAAGCAGTCTCTGAATTTCCGCTAAAAGAACGCTTTCATTGAGAGGTGTAAAGAGGCGGATTTGGAGTCAGTATCTCCACCCACATTTCTATACAGGGTAATACACATTATCACTCTGGATGGCTCAGTGTTCATTGTTACCTGTGTCAATCGGCTGGAAAGTGCAGGACTTGTGGAAAGGTCACGGTCACCCACAGACAAAGTAGTGACAGACTCATCGACATCTGGAAAAATGGCAACGTGAGTGTTGTTACAGTTGTAATGCGTCGCGCTTTTCTTCCGCTTTCAGGAAGCAAATCCCTCTTCTTTGCAGATATGTGTTTAGCTGAAAGAAATGAAACTAAAAAGCTACCGCCATTCCCAACCGGAATTAACTATCGCAGTGTTGCCAGAAAACAGTTCCACTCTTCCGCTAAACAGCTACTTTGTACATTCCGCATCATATGATGTGTCACATCTGTAACGAAAAAAGTATTTTCTATTTCTGGCGACAATTTTTTGGGGCCTTTCGTCTTGCTACGGCTGCCAGGAAACAGGCGTCACTGCGCACGCGCGGCGGCGACTACGTAGCAAGCCCGAGGTTCCTGTGAGCAGTTGCCAGCGCGTTCGTGCGCAGCGCAGAGCTGAATTCGCGTATGAGCAGTGCCTTCTCCCGCTCCTGGCTACTTGAAATGCGGCTGTTTCCCGTAGGAGCAGTAGCAGCGAGTAGCCAGATGCTACCCAGAATTTTTTTTTAATAATGCCAGATTCGCGCATGCGCAGAGCAAGCCGAGTGACAGTGGGGGGGGTCATTCTCCACGTGACCCGTGTGTATGTTTCGTGACATTTCCGGTCTCTCTTCCTTTACAGCTCCCACGTCAAATGAAAACAAAACACATGTCTGTGTCTGGGAGCCATCAAGTGAATTAATATACATTCTCATAACAATGAAAGGGTAAAATAAGTTAGTACTTTCAATTTTCTGATATTATATTATTTCCACACTATCAGCAATCAACCATTAATGTCTTAATGAAGCTATTTCTGTCAGTTCTGTGGAGAACTTCGCTTCTATTAATTTTTTCCGTAGAGGCAGTTAATTTATCTGAAACGAAGTCTTTCGTTCCGCACTATTGGCGATAACAGGTATGAAGCTGACTAAGCAGGCAAATTTCGTCAGTAGTTTTGAACTAAATGTTTTGTTTCAAATACACACAACAAAAAAAGTTTTGCGTCACCCCGGTTCCCAGATCTCCTGAAGACAGACGTCGACTGTGGATATTGTATCACAGACACGGTCCCTTTGATTGTTCAGAGATGTCACTAAACTGTCCCAAAAGATCTAAACAACCATTCATGAACAGCGCCAATTAGATGTGGCGGGTCCGACAGCTGATCAGTTTGTAATGTCTCTTGCAGCGGTCTCTCCGCGATATTTTCAGAAATTTTATAAATTATATAACTCAGTACATATCTCGAAATATCTCTTCTTATCTTACCGATTCCTAACCTCTAATATACGATGATTATCAATGCAAAGTAGTTTCAAGTCCTATTATTGCTTGGAGCGTGCATTTACTCCATGGAATAGCTCCTCTGCTGTCTACGTTTTCTCTTATGAAAAGAAGGATTCAGATCTTGCCGATCAGCCGCGAAAGAACGAAGATGTATATGTATGTATTGTTGACCTAGTCGCCATCTTGATGAGATTCTGTATGAGAAGGAATTTAATACATGAACTAAGCTAAGTAAGTGTGCTCGCGTATTATTTAACTGATTATTATTGACAGTGTCTGCTTACTACGCTGTGCTGCACGGGATCAGTGGGGAACGTCTGAGTTACACTGGACGAACCTGCCGTCTTGTACGTTCAAGATATCCAGTTTAAAACTTTCAATAAATGGGCTAAGAGCGTCTTACCAGCAGATCTGCGGTCTTCCCCATGTGGTCACTGAAAGTTAATAATTATTACAAATGTTTTCAGGAGATCGACTGACAATTTTCGTCGCACCGAGACTTCGAAATGGCTTCACTGCGTTATGCAATTTAAGTTAAGCTCAATTTAATCAGGATAGAACAGTATTGAACTGTGTGAATGTGATAAGCCTGCTTTGTGAATGAAAATTCCCTTAATATACGCATGCCTTTTACTATCCTGATCAGTGAAGCTAAATCAGGCCGGTGTGAGAGAGGTTCTTAAATTTCAGATCCCACAAAAAATATTAAAAGTTCCAGTCATTCCACCAGGAAGGAGGTACACGGCTCGTGTTGTCTGTAGTTCAACCGTGCCTAGACGGGCAATACCGCGGTTCGGTCGCGTCCGCATTGTTACTTTGTGCCAGGAAGGGCTCTGAACAACGGAAGTGTCCAGGCGTCTCGGAGTAAACGAAAGCGATGTTGTTCGGACATGGAGGAGATACAGAGAGACAGGAACTGTCGATGACATGCCTCACTCAGGCCGGCCAAGGGCTGCTACTGCAGTGGATGACCGCTGTCTATGAATTTTGGCTCGGAGGAAACCTGGCAGCAACGCCACCATGTTGAATAGTGCTTTTCGTACAGTCACAGGACGTTGTGTTGCGACTCAAACTGTGCGCAATAGGTTGCATGATGCGCAACATCACTCCAGACATCCCTGGCGATGTCCATCTTTGCAACCACGACACCATGCAGTGTCATTCAGATGGGCCCAACAACATGCCGAATGGACCGCTCAGTATTGGCATCACGTTCTCTTCACCGATGAGTGTCGCATGTGCCTTCAACCAGACAATCGTCTGAGAGGTGTTTGGAGGCAAGCCGGTCAGGCTGAACGCCTTAGACACACTGTCCAGCGAGTGCAGCAGGGTGGAGGTTCCCTGCTGTTTTGGGGAGGCATTATGTGGGGCCGATGTAGTCTACACCGCTGGTTGTCGTGGAAGGCACCGTAACGGCTGTGCAAAACCTGAATGCCATCCTTCGACCGACAGTGCAACAATATCGGCGGCGTATTGGCGAGGCATTCGTCTTCATGGACGACAATTCGCGCCCCCATCGTGCACATCTTGTGAATGGCTTCCTTCAGCATAACATCACTCGACTAGAGTGGCCAGCGTGTTCTCCAGACATGAACCCTATCGGACATACCTGGCATAGATTGAAAAGGTTGTTTATGGACGACGTGACCCACCAACCACTCTGAGGGATCTACGCCGAATCCCCTTTGAGGAGTGGGACAATCTGGACCGACAGTGCCTTGATGAACTTGTGGAAAGTATGCCACGACGAATACAGGCAGGCATCACTGCAAGAGGACGTGCTGCTGGGTATTAGAGATACCGGTGTGTACAGCAATCTGGACCACCACCTCTGAAGGTCTCGCTGTACGCTGGTACAACATGCAATATCTGGTTTTCGTGAGCAATAAAAAGGGCGGAAATGTACAGTTTCCGGAACTCTCGGAAGCGAGGTGATGCTTTCAATGTATAGAACGTAATAGCAAAAATGTTAACCAGATGTAATTACTTTCCAGAGTAAAGAAGGAAGTAATCAGTTCTCTACATTTGAAAGCCAGCTTTGCAGCAGCGCGTCTTCCCTTTGCAAATAAAACGCAGTCGATGGCAGAGTAAGTGGCGGCACCCATAAGATGCTCATTAACCTGCTGATAAAAAGAAGGCGAACAAACCCATTGCTACATTTCATACAGGAATGTGTAGACAGCATTCGAGGTTCCAGCATGTAATATTAAAATCGTTAATAAGATGTAATCGCTTACCAGATGAAAGACGGAAGTACTTATTTGGCCATTTGTCAACACCAGTTTTCCAGTAGCTCATCTTTATTTGGAGTTAAAGGCCAGCAGGTGGCAGAGTAAATGGTGGCAGCCAGAATACACAGCTTAACCTGCCGAGAAAGAGCAGGAGAACAAACCTGTCACTGAACAGGTCTACTGGGAGTCTGTTATTTGCACTTCTGGATTTTGTACGTACTACGTGTGACTCGGACACTAAGAGACACTTCTGAACCGCTTATTACTCGCTCGCAGTCTTTGCTCAGAGCAACTGTGGCGCTGGAAGGTGTGCTCGTTTTTGTCATCGCTGCTGGGGTGAAGGCAACATTTTTTTATTTGGTGACACTGCAGTCGCGCGTAGTTAGATTCGTTGTTGAATCAGACAGCCATGTGAAGGAAATTGAGATTTTTCATTATAGATTGTTTAATTTTCACTGTAAGGGTATTTTCATGTCTGTCAATTATTTTTCTAACAATTGTGAGAGTAAGCATTTGACATCAATGTTGTCCTTTTTCAATATTAATGCATGTTGTAACATAAATGTCATACAATTGATAATATATCAGATAATGTAAAAACAGTTTGTTAAACGAATATTTCACCTAAGAGCATTGTCCACATCCTCGGTCCAAGTCATTTTTGTTTAAAGGAGTCTCTCACTCAGTGGTGTGTATACCATAGACCATAGTGTACTTGCTGTCTGGAGCATCGGCAGTAAGCTCTCAGCAACTGAAGTAAGAAATTCGCAACTGGCTTGCAGAGAGCAGCAAGCACTGCGTTTCCAAGCAACTACATTACGAGGTGAGACATTTTCATTTCACGATCTGTTTGCTACGAAAATGATCAGCGCACAGGGACCATTTCATGTACAACATTATTTGGCAGACCACTGAAGCACAGGGACAAGTTTGTTTAATTAAAGAGATTAACAATACAGTTCAGGATTTAATCAGTTTGCACATATTTAAAATATGATCAAAGTAACAGAACGTATCATCTCGTTGGAAGACATAAGACACACGTTACTGAAGGACAAAGAAACAGCAACAAAAGAATGGGTACCATCCGGTTATAAACGTACCAACTGACTCACATAATTTCACAGCAGCAACTGACTATGGCTCTCCAGTTGCACTGTTTTGTGATGCAGCATGTAATAAACGCAATGCCAATAATTATTGTTCTACGATCCCGTTACAAAAGACTAAAGTTAGAGGACACTTAAAATTTACTCTTCATGGCCACACATTTTATGCAAAGTTTTTGATCATCCCACATTTAATAACGGAAGTTATCCTGGGTATGGATTTCTTGATAAAATATGAAGCGATTTTCGACTTACAGACTCTTCTATTCTATTTCGCAACAATAAAGAGCAATTTGCATTACAGTTTCAGGAGAGCATTTCCGTGGGGGAACAAGAAATTAACAGATTGAAGCTTTTTTCACACACAAACAACACACAACGGTATACACAATTTTCGCTCACACAACTTTTGCTATCGACAATACAGGTGAAGAATCAAAGCCAAAGGTGGACACTTGTGAAGCAGCAAGAGACGAACCAAACAACGCACTGAATGGGACAGATATTTCAGCACACCGTTAATAGAATTCCTAATGATTCAACTTTGCTCTCGCCACATTTAGTTTTGAAGGATAAAAATCCGCCAGACAAAATAAAAAACTTGTTTCTTTCCCCAAGTCACAGTGCTTACGTCATCGTGAACTGATAGACACTGCAATTACTAATACAAAAATGACAGCTGAGAAGATGAAAATGCTTCAAAATAAGGAGAGTCACAGTGGGAAATTCAAGGTTGGACAAAAGGTTTTAGTTCAAACACACCCATTATCTTGTAAAGCAAAGAAATTTGCATTACTCTATAACGGGCCATTTCGGAATCGACGAATTGCACTTCAAAACATAGTACACCTGGAAACACCCAGAACGAAAGCTTCCAGAGGTCTTCATCACATCACCAGTACAAAACTGTTCGTTGAATAATTATTTGACTTCCTGCTCCTTAATGATGACAACACCACACCGATACATGACAGTTACGTTCTGACAACACAAATTTAATTTTCTTATGACATCAACCGTTTCTACACAGTGGTTAAGCTTTCTCTACAGGTTTTCTTTTATTCACATGTATGTGTACATGAAAATAACAATTTTTTCTCTCATACAGTACTATATGTACAAGCCATTTTGTATGCCTATTTTTACTGTGTCACGACTTTTATGTAATAGATACAATGATTGTTACAGAGCATATATCACGTCATGTTCTAACATAACTCACCCCAATCTTCACAATACATCATTTTACAAGCAGAGATTACGTAAAAGAAGACAGCAATTATTCTTTCGTCAAAGACAATCACGAAAGATAAAAGCAACATGAGGAACAATAAATCGAATTTTGCGCGTCGTAATGCATTTTCTCTTACAGGCTAACGTACAGAAGTATGCAATAATGGATTCCAGATAGTACTGATAAAACATGTAGAGTATATATATTTTCACAGGTGGAATACGTACTGTCAGTGATCGGAGGAGATATTTAATTTCAGCGTCTTGCACTTACTCCAACCCCGAGCTATAACCAGGATTTCCTCATTGACTGTAAGAATTTTACTGTAGGTGTCGTATGTGAAGTGAGGACTTAAGGCTTAATTATAGATGAAGTATGTGTAGCAATGATTTATAGATTTTTGTAATGAGAATACGATGAGATAAGAGGAAGTGGGAATAGCAGACTTTATATGGTTATTACGCAGACGTTTATTACTTATGATATGAAGTGGCATATTGATGTTATGGATTGTCACGGACTACGTGATGATTTTACCCTTGTTGCGTGCTTTGTTGATTACGTTTTGGTATGTATCTCTGACGAGTAGTATTTCTAATGGTTTGCGATAAGGTGTTGCAAAGCGATAATACAAGTGTATGAATTTACAGGAAGATAAACACTTCGTTTCAAAAAATATTTTTTTGTGAACAGCAATGAGAAGGTTTGAAGAGGCTTATTACGATGTACTTGGTTCAAAAATGGCTCTGAGCACTATGGGACTTAACATCTGAGGTCATCAGTCCCCTAGAACTTAGAACTACTTAAACCTAACTAACCTAAGGACATCACTCACATCCATGCCCATGGTAGGAATCGAACCTGCGACGTAGCGGTCGCTCGGTTCCAGACTGTAGCGCCTAGAACCGCATGGCCACTCCGGCCGGCTTTTCAGTGCATATATGCACTTCATTTGTATATATTACATATTCTGTTATCTCTTTACATTTCTTTATAATATACTACACTATTTCCTAGCTTACTACTATTTTCGTGTAATATTACGTAGACGAATTTTTCTGTACAATCTTTGACATGTGTAAAAATCCTCGTGCAAAATTCTGGCTGGGGAGGCTGTGCGATAGCGAAATATATAGTGGAATAGATCTTCTGTGAGTTTCTATTTCTTCTTCTATCGAATAACCCATTTGGAGGGTACGATAAATCAACATTGGTTACTCTTCATTGTATTATATCTCCTTAGTTTCGAAATTAGTTTTTTACTTTCTTCTTGAGTCCGCTTTCATCTAGTTGTTTCCTTTCTCTCCTGAATTCTGTCTTTCGAACTGCCTTTCTGAAATGTATTCTGTTTTCTATTATGTCTATTGTAATTCCAGCGTTTTCCGTGTCCTTTTCAGTCTCTGTGACCCATGCGGGCTACGATTTGTAACTATTGAGTAACGTGAACATCCGCTTGGTTAGTTTGTTGGTTGGTTGGTTGGTTTGGGGGATTAAAGGGACCAGACTGCGATGGTCATTGGTCCCTTTTTCCAAAAAATTAAAACCACCCAAAGAGAATAAAAACGAACAGCAGGAAAGATGTCAGACGACACAGGACAAGAAATACTCCTACAGAGATCAGACAAAACAAATTAAAATCACACAGAGTGTGACGGTGGTTGGCCGACCATAGAGATAAAAAGGAAAAGCCAACCACCGAGAGCACATTAAAAACTCAGCATAAAATCGTAGGCCAATGGCCAGAATCAACACAAAAGAACAGAACAAACACTCAGAGTAAACGATAAAAAACCCCTGCCCGAATAAAACGTAAAACTAAGCCAGCCATAACAGGGTCATCAGATAAAAGGGCAGGGAGCGTATCAGGCAGCGCAAATGTCTGCCTGACCACAGCTAAAAGGGGGCAGGCCAACAAAATGTGGGCCACTGTCAAAGCCACCCCACAGCGACAAAGAGGGGGGGTCCTCCCGGCGCAGTAAATAACTGTGTGTCGGCCAGGAGTGGCCAATGCGGAGCCGACAAAGGACGACTGAGTCCCTGCGGTTGGCTCGCATGGATGACCGCCACACAGTCGTCGTCTCCTTAATGGCACGGAGTTTATTGGGCGTGATCCGATCGCGCCACTCAGCGTCCCAAAGCGCAAAAACTTTTCGGCGGAGGACTGCCCGCAAATCAGTCTCTGGGAGGCCAACATCCAGAGATGGTTGACTCGTGGCCTCTTTCGCCAGGCGGTCAACATGTTCATTGCCCGGGATACCGACATGACCGGGGGTCCACACAAAGACCACAGAGCGGCCGCAACGGGCAAGAGTATGCAGGGACTCTTGGATAGCCATCACCAGACGAGAACGAGGGAAACACTGGTCGAGAGCTCGTAAACCGCTCAGGGAATCGCTACAGATAACGAAGGACTCACCTGAGCAGGAGCGGACATACTCTAGGGCACGAAAGATGGCGACCAGCTCAGCAGTGTAAACGCTGCAGCCATCCTGCAAGGAACATTGTTGAGAATGGTCCCCTAGAGTGAGTGCATACCCGACACAATCAGCAACCATCGAACCGTCAGTGTAAACAATGCCAGAGCCCTGATAGGTGGCCAGGATGGAATAAAAGCGGCGGCGGAAGGCCTCTGGAGGGACTGAGTCCTTCGGGCCCTGTGCCAAGTCGAGCCGAAGGCAAGGGCGAGGAACACACCATGGGGGTGTATGCAAAGTGGCCCGGAAAGGAGGTGCAACAGTGAAAACCCGAAGCCCGGAGAGAAGCTCTTTGACGCGGACTGCGATTGTACAACCAGACCAGGGCCAACGTTCTGGCAGATGGACGACCGATCGTGGGAACAGGAGACGATAGTTTGGATGCCCGGGCAAGCTTAAAACATGGGCAGCATAAGTGGCCAGCAAACGTTGGCGCCGTAACCGCAGGGGAGGGACACCTGCCTCCACTAGTATGCTGTCCACAGGGCTGGTGAGGAAAGCACCAGTGGGAAGCCGTATGCCGCTGTGTAGGATTGGGTCCAGTACCCGCAGCGCAGATGGGGATACTGAGCCATAAGCTAGGCTCCCATAATCCAGACGAGACTGGGTTAACGCCTGGTATAGCCGTAACAAGGTAGATCGGTCGGCGCCCCAGCTGGTGTGGCTCAAGCATAGCAGAGCATTGAGATGCCGACAACACGCCTGTTTAAGCTGCCGAATATGAGGCAGCCAAGTCAACTGGGCATCTAAAACTACACCCAAAAACCTGTGGGTCTCCACCACAGCAAGACGTTCGGCGTCGAGATAAAGCCGGGGCTCAGGATGGACTGTTCGGCGCCGGCAGAAATGCATAACGCGGGTTTTGGCAGCCGAAAACTGAAAACCATGCGCTACAGCCCAAGACTGCGGCTTGCGGATAGCGCCCTGTAGCTGACGTTCTACGGCTGCAATGCCACTAGAGCTATAGTAAAGGCAGAAGTCGTCAGCATACAGGGAAGTGGAGACAGAATTTCCCACAGCTGCAGCGAGCCCGTTAATGGCCGTTAAAAACAGGCAGACACTTAAAACAGAACCCAGTGGCACGCCATTCTCCTGGACGTGGGAGGAACTATATGAGGCTGCGACTTGCACGCGGAAGGTATGATACGACAGGAAATTGCGGATAAAGATCGGCAGAGGGCCCCGAAGACCCCATCCATGAGGCGTAGAAAGGATGTAATGACGCCATGTCGTATTGTATGCCTTCCGCATGTCGAAAAAGACAGCGACCAGGTGCTGACGGCAGGCAAAGGCAGTACGGATGGCCGACTCCAGGCTCACCAGATTGTCGGCGGCGGAGCGGCCTTTATGGAACCCACCCTGAGACGGAGCCAGAAGGCCCCGAAACTCCAGTACCCAATTCAAGCGCCGGCTCACCATCCATTCGAGAAGCTTGCAAAGAACGTTGGTGAGGCTAATGGGGCGGTAGCTGTCCATCTCCAAAGGGCTCTTGCCCGGTTTCAAAACGGGGATGACAATGCTTTCCCGCCATTGCGACGGGAAGTCACCTTCGACCCAGAGACGGTTGTAAAGGTCCAGGAGGCGTCGCTTGCAGTCCACTGAAAGGTGTTTCAGCAGCTGACAGTGGATGTGATCTGGCCTGGGAGTGGTATCAGGGCAAGCGGCAAGGGCACTGTGTAATTCCCACTCACTGAATGGAGCATTGTAGGATTCAGAAGTGTGGGTGCGAAAAGAAAGGCTCCGACGTTCCATCCGCTCTTTGATGGAGCGGAAGGCCTGGGGGTAATTCGCAGAAGCGGAACTCAGAGCCAAATGCTCTGCTAAGCGGGTTGCAATGACATCGGAGTCCATTCAGTGCTCCATTCAGTGAGAGCGCAGGGACGCTGACAGCGGTCCGATAGCCATAGAGGCGTCGGATCTTGGCCCAGACCTGCGATGGGGAGACATGGAGGCCAATGGTGGACACATACCGCTCCCAGCACTCCTGCTTGCTTTGGCGGATAAGGCGGCGGGACCGTGCACGTAGCCGTTTGAAGGTGATGAGGTGTTCAATGCAGGGATGTCGCTTGTGACGCTGTAGCGCCCGCCAGCGATCTTTAATCGCTGCAGCGACCTCAGGCGACCACCAAGTCACAGTCCGCCGCCGAGGGGACCCAGAGGAACGGGGAATGGCAGATTCGGCGGCAGTAACTATGCCGGTGGTGACTGACCGATTGAACCACCGCATCAATGTCATCATTAGAGAGAGGCTCAATAGCGGCATTAGAGGAGAACAAGTCCCAGTCACCCTTTTTTCAGAGCCCATCTGCTGGGGCGCCCAGAAGAGTGACATGGTGGCAGTGAAAGAAGGATCGGAAAGTGGTCACTGCCACACAAGTCGTCATGCACACTCCATTGTACAGACGGTAAGAGGCGAGGGCTACATATCGAAAGGTTGATGGCGGAGTACGTGCCATGCGCCACGCTGAAGTGTGTGAAGGAACCATCATTTAGAAGTGAAAGATCGAGCTGTGCCAATAAATGCCCAATGGTGGCGCCTCGACCTGTTGCCACTGACCCACCCCACAGAGGGTTATGGGCGTTGAAGTCGCCCAATAACAAGAAAGGTGACGGCAATTGGACTATCAGCGCAGCCAGGACATGCTGCGCGACACCACCATCCGGTGGAAGGTAAAGACTGCAGACGGTAACAGCCTGTGGCGTCCACACCCTAACAGCGACAGCCTCTAACGCTGTTTGTAGAGGGACAGACTCGCTGTGAAGAGAGTTACGGACATAAATGCAGACGCCATCAGACACCCTTTCATATGCTGCTCGGTGCTTATAATAACCCCTATAGCCATGGAGGGCGGGGGTGCGCATTGCTGGAAACCAAGTTTCCTGAAGAGCTATGCACAAGAAAGGGTGAAGGCTGATAAGTTGGCGGAGCTCAGCGAGATGGTGGAAGAAACCGCTGCAGTTCCACTGGAGGATGGTATTGTCCATGGCTGAGAAAGGCATGACGAGACTGGGAAGGCAGATTACGCCACTGGGTCACCTGCTGCCTCCGATTGAGCACCTGTGCTAGTGCTATTCATGGCGTCTGAGGGACCGGTGAGATCGAGGTCCTCAGCGGACGCCAGAATCTTCACCTCGTCCTCAGACGCAGAGCTGGAAGGTTGCAGTGGGGTGGCTGCCACCGCGAGTTCCTTGGGCTTGGAGCTCTTCTTCTTGGATTTCTCACGCTGGTCCTTGGGTTTAACTGGCTGGGAGGGCTTCACCGATTCACTCTCCGGGACTGAGGAGGATCGTGAAGCCCTTCAACCAGCTGATTGTGGGCACTGACGCCACTGTCGGTCGTCAGCCTTCCCGCTGGTGGAAACCTGGGAAGGGAGAGACCCAAGGGATCCCTTGCGAGCGTGAGAAGCCGAAGAAGTTGGACACTTCTCCGGCTTAGAAGTGGGGACGGACGTCCCCGATGGGGGGGATGGTGTTGCGCCTGAGGTAGGAGGCGCAGGAGCAACCCGTTGGGTAGAGCCCCCCACTGGCAAGGGGGCAGTAGGAGTTGTGCCACTCGTCGATCCAGCCGGAAGTCTGGAAACTGATGGGGCGAGCACAGGTGTTGTAGCAGCGGCGTAGGAAGATGTCATTCTCACAGGATGTGATCGGTTGTATTTCCTTTTGGCCTCAGTATAAGTCAGTCGGTCCAGGGTCTTATATTCCATGATTTTGCGCTCTTTCTGGAATATTCTGCAGTCTGGCGAGCAAGGTGAATGGTGCTCCCCGCAGTTGACACAGATGGGAGGCGGGGCACATGGAGTATCGGGATGAGATTTGCGTCCGCAATCTCGACATGTGAGGCTGGAAGTGCAGCGGGAAGACATATGGCCGAACTTCCAGCACTTGAAGCACCGCATCGGGAGAGGGATATAGGGCTTGACGTCACATCGGCAGACCATCACCTTGACCTTTTCCGGTAACAAATCAGCCTCGAAGGCCAAGATGAAGGCACCAGTAGCTATCTGATTTTCCTTCGGACCCCGATGAACGCACCGGACGAAATGTACACCTCTGCGCTCTAAGTTGGCGCGCAGCTTGTCATCAGACTGCAAAAGAAGGTCCTTATGGTAAATAACTCCCTGGACCATATTTAAACTGTTATGCGGTGTGATCGTAACAGCAACATCCCCGAACTTGTCACAAGCAAGTAACCATCGTGACTGGGCAGAGGATGCCGTTTGTATCAGGACCGATCCAGAGCGCATTTTGGACAAGCCCTCCACCTCCCCAAACTTGTCCTCTAAATGCTCGACGAAGAACTGAGACTTTGTGGAGAGAAAAGATTCCCCATCAGCTCTCGTACAAACTAAGAATCGGGGCGAATAACTGCTACTGCCATCCTGAGATTTACGTTCCTCCCACGGTGAGGCCAGCGAGGGGAACATTTTCAGATCGTACTTCTGAGCGTTTAATTGAGCCCGAGAAAGCTTAGAGACTGCTGGCGGCTGGTCACCAGCGAGAGACGATGTACCACGCTTCATTGCGGGTCATCCGCCCTGATGCCGCCTACTCTGACCTAGGGTCCTCCCCACGGGCGCCACCCAGCTACAGCAAAGGCCACCTGGCAGGATGGCCATTGCCGGGAGTCCCGATACCCCAGGAGGATAGGCATCTACTCCTTGGCATACGTGGGGAGTTAACGGCGCAGGCATCAGTAGAGTGATCCCTGTGTTGTCAGGGGGCTACAACCAACAGGGTACATGGCGGCCCCACCACAACGGACTGGCTACCGTGCTGGATCTTAGGTGCAAAAATGTCCAAGGTCGTCGTCGCAGTTAAAAGCAACACTGCAGAGTGCAGCGTGGTAATCGCACCCACGGACGTATCCTCGCCCAAGAGATTGAAAACGAGCGGGACACCATTGCAACGACGAAAAAGCCGGCTAAAGGTCGCAATGCACGACGGATACAGTGCACCAAGTAAGGCGCCCTTCCCCAATTGGCTCGCTCTTCGGAATAATTTAGAAAGATGGAGGTCAAACCCGAGAGGGGACCATCACATAAGGCCGGAACATGTGAGACTCCTTTTAGTCGCCTCTTATGACAGGCAGGAATACCGCGGGCCTATTCTAGCCCCCGAACCCGCAGGGGGCGGGGGGGGGGGTTAGTTTGTTGTTATCCACTCTGAATATATGTTCAAAAAACTATAGTCTTCTCTTCCACATTACATCACTTATTTTTTCAGTTTTCAAGTACAGTAACCTGTACTCAGCATTAGAGTTTCTTTTAGCTCCCAGTATTTTCCTTAAAACTCTTCTTCCGACCTTCTGTGAGTTTGTCATTTGCATTTCATTATTTTATACGTACGATGTGTGTCTCAGACGCCAAACGACAATGTTGAGTCTCTTATTCTTCACGGACAGTCTTTGGCCAGAGTCTGCCTGGCAGCGAGGAGCGTGGGAGTTGTGTCGCCAGAGGGGTAGCGAGGCAGGCGCCTAGCAGGGGGCTCGTGGCAGAGTAGCCGTGGAGGTGGGCGCGTCTGTGTTCAAGTGAACTGTGTCTCAATATTCTGAGACAGGGGAGGAAGATTTGACTAGTGATTTGGAATGAAATTGGAGCAGGGAAGAGTATGAAGAGGAATGAAGGTAACATTACTTACTTAGTGACACCGCAGTAGCACCTAATTAGACTCACTGTTGAATGAGACATCCATATCAGGGAGTTTCAGATTTTTCATTGAAGACTGTGTGATTTTAACTGTGAGATATTTTTCATGTTTATTAATTATTTCTCTAACGTTTGTGAGAGTAAGTGTTTGGTGACGGTGTCGTGCTTTGTCAGCGTTAATAAATGTTGTAATATCAACTTCATACAAGTAATAAGACATCAGATAATTTTAAAAAAGGTGGTTAAAGGGATTTTTCACCTAAGAGCATTGTCCAAAACCTCGATCCAAGTCATTTTCAATTAAGGACAGCCACACTCAGTGATGTGTGTGAAATAGTTTACTTGCAGTCTGGAGCATTGCACTAACCTCTCAGCAACTGTAGTTAGAAGTTGGCAACTGTAGTGCAGAGAGCAGCAAGCAAGCACTGCGTTCCCCGCAATTACATTACCAGGTGAGATATTTTCATTTCACGATCTGTTTGCTACGAAAATTATCAGCGCACACAGAGACGATTTCATGAACAGCATTATTTGGCAGATCATTAATGCCCAGGGACAACTTTATTTAATTAAAGAGATTAATAGTAAAGTTCACATGTTCAGAACGATTATGCAACATGTCCCATTCTGGCAGACAATTATATTACGTTTCTCTCGCTGTTGGAAATGCAGCGAAGGCTAAACAACAGGAAACTAGTACGAAATCTGAAATAGAAATGGCTCTGACCACTATGGGACTTAACTGCTGAGGCCATCAGTCCCCTAGAACTTAGAACTACTTAAACCTAACTAACCTAAGGACGTCACACACATCCATGCCCGAGGCAGGATTCGAACCTGCGACCGTAGCGGTCGCGCGGTTCCAGACTGAAGCACCTAGAACCGCTCTCAAATAGAATGAAAGGAATTATTTTAAAGGAAACTTTCATCATAACATTTCATATAGGAATCTGTGGATATTATTTGACATAGCAGAATGTAATATTAAAAAATTTAACCAGATCTAATTACTTAACAGCCGATAGAAGAAAGTACTCATTTTTCTACATTTGAAAGCCAGATTTCGTGTAACGGATTTCATCTTCGCAAGAAAAATGCTGTCGATTGCAGAGTAAATATTGGCAGTCAAAAGGAGGTCGTTAACCTGCTGATAAAAAAGAGGAGAACAACCCTATTACTACGATTCGTACAGGAATCTGTAGATTGCATTAATGCAATTTTATAAATGCTATCCAGACGTTATTACTTACCAAACGAATGAAGAAAGTACTCATTTCCCTGCTTCCCAAAGCTATCTTTTGAGTGGGTCACGTACTCGATATAATAGTTCTTTTGGAGAAACACTATTGAGAAAATTTAGAAAACAGGCATTTGACGCTGACAGCCGAACGATTCTAGTGCCACCAACATGCATTGTGCGTGAGGTCCATGAGAAGATACGAGAAATTAGGGCTCATACAGAGGCATATGGAGAGTGGATTTTGCCTCGCTCTGTTTGCAAGTGGAACAGGAAAGCAAATGACAAGTAGTGGTACGGGGTACCCTTTGCCACGCACTATACGGTGGCTTCAGGGGTGCCTATGTAGATGTACTACATTTCTTATAGGAATCTGTAGATATCTTTTTTATCAAATGAAAGAAAGAAGTACTCATTTCTCTACCCCTCGAAGCCAGCTTTCGAGTATCGCATCTTCTGTTTGCAGACAAAAAGCAGCCGATGGGAGAGTAAATGGCGGCAGCCAGAAGACGCTTGGTAACCTGATGTGGTAAATCACCGGAGGACAACTCTGTTACTACATTTCATATATGAATCAGTAGAGAGCATTTAAGGTAGCAGAATATAATACACCCAATAGCCAAATAAACTGGTACACCTGCCTAATGTCGTGTAGGGCGCCCGCGAGCACGCAGAAGTGCCGCTACACGACGTGGCATGGGCTCCACTAATGTCTGGAGTAGTACTGGAGGGTATTGACACCATGGATCCTTCGGGGCTGTCCATAAACCCGTTAGAGTACGAGGGGGTGGAGATCTCTTCTGAACAGCACGTTGTAAGGCATGCCAGATATGCTGAATAATGTTAATGTCTGAGCGTTTGTTGGCCAGTGGAAGTGTTTAGACTCAGAAGTGTGTTCCTGCAACCGCTCTGTAGCAATACTGGACGTGTAGGGTGTCGCACTGTCCTGCAGGGATTGCCCAAGTCCGTCCGAATGCACAATGGACGTGAATGGATGCAAGTGATAAGGCAGGATGCTTGTTTGTGTGTCACCTGTCAGAGTCATATGTAGACGTATGAGGGGCTCCAAGTTACTCCAACTGCACACGCCCCACACCAACGCAGAGCCTCCACCAGCTTGAATAGTCCACTGCTGACACGCAGGGTCCATACCTGTACACGTCAATCTGCTCGATCAATTTGAAACAGGACTCTTCCGACCAGGCCACATGTTTCCAGTCATCAACAGTCCAATGTCGGTGTTGACGGGCCCAGGCCAGGCGTAAAGGTTTGTGGGCGTTCGGCTCCAAATGCCCATATTATGATGACCAACTGAGAAGGTGGATAAGATCGAACCCGGGGAAATATGTTATGTTGCGGCAAATCACATCCTACGTGTTTGCTGCCAACATGAGAACTGCAATGAAATGATTTCAGAAGACTGGTGTTTGTCCAACGAAGCTCGACCTCTTTGCAGGCGGTGACTTGCCACCAGCCGCGACGACTGGTTTTCCGCCGCCACCCAGAAGCCTTCAGCAGACCGTTCAGCAAAACCCACACACTGACGCTCCCACTGACTCCCCAGACGCTTCTCGTGGACTCGTGCAAGCTGCCTGCAGCGCCAGATTACAAAATACTGAGCTGGAGCAAAGACGTCAGTGTTCTTTGACGCCTAACGCTCCAAATTCGTCCATAAATAAGTCCACTGGGTCAACCGTCCCTGGTTTTACCCCGGAAAATGTCAATCCAGTATCCAGAGCAGCTGAGAGTGACGAGAAAGACAGGTCGAACCGCTATTCTCACATCATTTGCTTACGAGAATGAGGTACAACAAGCCATCAAGAAACCACTTAAGCTAAAGAATCTGAACAGAATAGAGCAGAGATCATGCTGCTGGCTGGAGAAGAGAAGAAGAAAGGAAAAGAAACATATCTTCCCTTACAGAAGAGGAACACAAAAGAAAAAACAAATTGACTCTACAGAAAATGAAACATCCGAAGACGACGAAGATGCGGCACGAACACATCGCAAGGAATTGTACTGGACTCCAACTGAGGGACGGATTGCCTGACAACAGTGGGCTGGTGACTCGTGTGCTGGCACAGGCAGCGAGGATGATGAAGCCCTGCTCACATGTAAGACGTGTCATCGAAGAAACTTAAAAAAAAAAGAGGAAAAAGTCGAGGTCCATTCCACCCTGTCTGGGGAGCGGAACAGCCTTGAAAACACTTTCCTAGTAGGCTGGTATAACAAACTAATGTGTATTATTCTATGTTATCTTCGTTTGCGGAGCACCTTGCTCCGAACGTAGGGCGCCCCCCCCCCCCTCCCACCCTGCCGCTGGACCAGTGTCCCGGTTGCGCCCCCCGCGGACTCAGCCACGCCGTGCTCGCCGTAAGAAGGCTTTCCTCACGAAGCAGCGCACTACACCGGCGGCGCACAGCTGCGCACGAGGCGAACTTCGGTCCAAACCTTCCAGTTCGACGGCAGCCGCAGTCGGCTGCTTCGTTCTCCATTTCTTGTCTTAATGTCCTCGTGTTGTGTACTCTACCTACACGCATCACTCACCATTACAATCCCTCGTATGACTCGAATGTAGAAGAAAGAACACAGAACGCCGTTCGCTGTAATCCATTAAACTCAACAATATTACTATTCCTGTCTTTAATCAGAAATCGACGACCTACCCATTTTCATAGAGGACATCTTGAAGACGGAAAACTCCTGAGAGAGAAAGAGTCTGTTGTCGTTGTGTTTTGCGGTAGTGGTCGTCTCTCCTACATCTCTTTCATCAACACGGAATATTTCGGCACGGCCCATTTCGTATAGAGTTCCATTCGTAGTGCCGCCCTCTTAAGCGTCTCTGTTTGAGCGTACGGAGCACACTGTTCGGAAACATGAGGTACTTTGAGTTTTATCTACTCAGAATATAGCCCAGAGACGGACAAGGAGTGGCACAAAAACTGCAACGTAATATCACAAAAGCATCTAACTCAGGGGTTTCCAAACGTTTCCTCTGGCGGCACACTTCGCTGGTGCTTTTTTGTTAATGAGACTTCAAAAAATGAGAAGGATTTGTTTTATTCAGCGATTACTTCAATTTAGCTCATGACTAATAACACAGAATTCATAATCAAATAGAGTAAAAATTAATATCAAGATGTTGACGAAAAAACCACCATGTTATAAATATTTTTCGTGGAGCACATATTCTGTCCTCGTGGAGCACCAATGTTGCACAGGACACAGATTGGGCAACCCTGCTCTAAGAAAATGCTCTGTGTTGAGTGCAGGGTGAAAGAGCACCGGTTAGTTTGAGACACACTGCGAATCTGGTTGTCATCCTCAGCAAACTAACAAAAGAGAGTTGCACAGGTGCGTCTAATTTTGGCTTCCAGAATGGGATTTTCACTCTACAGTGGAGTCAGCGCTGATATGAAACTTCCTGGCAGACTAAAACTGTATGCCGGACCGAGTTCGAGTCTCGGCACACAGTTTTAATCTCACAGGAAGTTTAATTTTGGCTTACTGAAAAAGACGCACCGTCCAAAATACAGGTGCGAAAAATTCATTAACTGGATAAAACTGGAGTATGATTTTTGCAGATATACTGGGTAACATGGGACTAGTACCATCAACGTAGTTGTTTTCAAATCGACAGTTCACTAAACTTTTTTGTTATGACCGAGAGTAAACATTGAATGTTTACTTTCCCAGGCTACTTATCGTTACAACGCAGGAGCACTGTAACAGTGTGTGTGTGGGGGGGGGGGGGGGGGGGGAGGTTTTGGCGCTCGGTTCCTGTCTGAGCTGGCTGCGTAGGGTTACCTGCCTTTGGTTTACTTCGAACCGGCGGCCATTTGTGTAGCCATTCGACATCCGTCTTACTGCAGCTACGTTACAGTGTACTGTATTAAGCGAGGTTCGAACGACGACCCCGAGCTGGCGCCCATGCAAGTTGTGCAATGCGATTAATTCGTTTTGCAAAAGATTTTAATTGTTATGAAAGTAATGCACACCTAATGGCACCATTTGTAGTTGCACCGATAGCATTTTGCGTGCAACAACATGCAGAAAACACGTTTTTCCGGGAATTTTTTGTATCGTGCAGCTTCTGTACTTTTAACTTGCATAAATGGGTTCAAATTTTGCACGAAGGTAGGTAAATGGATAAAGTCAAAACGAGCCAAGGTACTAGGTACACCTGGTTTCAGTTTTTATTTCTACGTGCGCCAGTTGCTATGACGTCGTATTTTGGTCGTCCACATGGGCACCTTTACACGTGTAAGTCAACGTGCGCGACCGATACGTGCCCGTGTAAAGCCCGCTTAATGTACCACTCTGTACCTCCCGAGGTCTTTAGCAAACTAAAGAGAGACAAATGCGGCGTAGATTTTTAGTTAATGCCGATGTTTACTGCACTACATACGCTGCCTCTTGTGAAAACTGTGTTGCAAGTCATCACACACGACACTAACCGCTCTCATCCCTTATCGTCTTCGGGAGTGCAGGTTACTGTCCACTTGGGGCGCTGCCGTCGCTGTGCATAAGGAAAACGGGCACCAGTGTGGTGAGAGTAACCTGTTAGTCTAGACTGTGGTTAGACAACACGCAGCCGCGTGTTCGGCCGGAGTCCTTTTTGTTCCCGTGGTCCGCAGATAAAACATCTTGACCACAAAAAATTTATCCTCAAACCATTTCTTGGAATAGCTGAATTCGTGAGAAATCACTCATCATTATTACACGCATAATAATAAAAAGATGTATTGTATGAACATAATGTGTTCGCTTTTCTGCATCTACGATAAATGGTCAGATGCAGGGGTGTCACGTTAAGTTGGAGTCGAGAAGGTCGACAAACTCGGCTCTAAGAAAAAGTAAATTTTATTGATTCCTTTTCGGCATTTGTCATGGTCGTTCTGTAATAGACACCTGCATAAAAAGAGAATTCGAAGTTACTAGCTTCCTTTTAAAGAAATCGGTAACACGAAATTTGAATTTTAGTTCTCAGTCTGGACAAGGAAGTTTTCTCGGCACAAAGGTAAGAATAATTCGCCAGTTAGTAGGAGAGCGTAGACAGCTGTGACGGTGACCAGTCGCAGTTGCGAATTTTTGCGGTGTGAGTTACTTGCCTCCCGATCAGCTGGGGAATGTGCTGAAATGATCGTACGTAGTCAGTGACATTTGCCTTATGCTAGTTAACATGTATGAATCACATATGTGCTCGAAAAGCAGATAGTTTTTTGCGTTCTGTCTCTCTCTGTTTCTCCCTGTTCCACAACAGTCGGTATACATTAGAATCACTCACAGGCAGAACCGATACAGTAATAATTGATTGTGTTTCACAACAAATAGAAAACTTAGGTGTGTTGTCGTCAATGCCATACCAGCATGCCTTTCTAGTCATATCGAATGCCTTTTGTGGCTTGGGTTTTTCCGATATGCGGATCAGGAAATACGTTGTACGAATTTGATGCCACCTACTTTGACGCTGACGACATTTTCATCTTCATCATACCTTGTGTGGCACAAGAATGATCTGAATTCAAAAACGCTGTACTGAACGAATCGATAGCTGTGGTGCTGTGGTGTCGGGTTGCTGACAACCAGTTGGTGCATCAGTGCCGCCAACTATATTGTGAAGCCTGAAGTGACTCTGCCAGGTTGCCGTTTGCGTTGGATCTTTGCGCTACAATATCCTGACACACACACAACCGCACAGGGTGTCTCAGGAGGGACGTTTGATATTCGGGGATATTCTAGCAACAACAGCATGACTTCGATGCTGGTATATAATTACCACCGTGTTTGATGCAAACAAATGTATTGTAGTGATAAGTGGATGTTTAGTTTTGCTTCCTTTCGAACTGTTACCCAATAATTGTAATGTGTTACGCCTTAATCGAGCAGGTGGGTTAGAAAATTTAAAAAGGGAAATGGATAGGTTAAAGTTAGATATAGTGGGAACTAGTGAAGTTCGGTGGCGGAAGGAACAAGACTTCTGGTCAGGTGAATACAGGGTTATAAATACAAGATCAAATAGGGGTACTGGAGGAGCAGCTTTAATCATGAATAAAAATGTAGGAGCATGGGTAAGCTACTACAAAACAGCATTAATGTGGCCAAGATAGATACAAAGCCAATGCGTACCACAGTGGTACAAGTTTATATGCCAACCAGCTCCGCAGATGACGAAGAGATTGATGAAATGTATGATGAGGTAAAAGAAATTATTCAGATAGTGAAGGGAGACGAAAATTTAATAGTCATGCGTGACTGGAATTCGATAGTAGGAAAAGGAAGACAAGGATAAGTAATAGGTGAAATTGGAATGGGCGTGAGGAATGAAAGAGGAAGCCGCCTGGTAGAATTTTGCCCAGAGCATAACTTAATGATAGCTTACACTTGATTCAATAATTCATGAAATAAGGTTGTATACATGCAAAAGCCGTAGAGACACTGGAGGTTTCAGACAGATTATATAATGGTACGAGCGAGATTCAGGAACCAGGTTTTAAATTGTAAGACATTTACAGGGGAAGATGTGAACTATGACCACAATCTATTGGTTATGAACTGTAGATTAAAACTAAAGAAACTCCAAAGAGGTGGTTATTTTAGGAGATGGGACCTGGATAAACTGAAAGAACCAGAGGTTTTAGAGAGTTTCAGAGAGAGCATTAGGTAATGATTGACAAGAACGGGGGAAAGAAACACAGTAGAAGAAGAATGATAGCTTTGAGAGATGAAATAGTGAAGGCAGCAGAGGATCAAGTACGTAAAAATACGAGGGATAGTAGAAATTCTTGGATAACAGAAGAAATATTGAATTTAATTGATGAAAGGAGAAAATATAAAAATGCAGAAAATGAAACACGCAAAAAGGAATACAAACATCTCAAAAATGAGACCGACAGGGACTGCAAAATGGCTAAGCAGGGATGGCTAGAGGACACATGTAAGGATGTAGAGGCATATCTCACTACAGGTAAGATAGATACTGCCTACAGTAAAATTAAAGAGAACTTTGGAGAAAAGAGAACCACTTGTATGAATACCAACAGCTCAGATGGAAAACCAGTTCTAAGCAAAGAAGGGGATGCAGAAAAGTGGGAGGAGTATATAGAGGGTCTATACAAGGGCGATGTACTTGAGGGCAATATTATGGAAATGGTGGAAATGGGAGAGGACGTAGATGAAGATGAAATACGAGAGATGATACTGCGTGAACAGTTTGACAGAGAGCAAGGCCACGGAAGTAGACAACATTCTATTAGAACAATTGATAGCCTTGGGAGAGCCAGCCCTCACAAAACTCTACCATCTGGTGAGCAAGATGTATGAGACAGGCGAAATACCCTCAGACTTCAAGAAGAATATAATAATTCCAATCCCAAAGAAAGCAGGGTTTGACATATGTGCAAAATATGGAAAAACTGACCTCAGGGAAGATCAGTTTGGATTCCATAGAAATTTTGAAGTACGCGAAGCAATATTGACCCTATGACTCATCTTAAAATACAGATTAAGGAAAGGTAAACCTACGTTTCTAGCATTTGTAGACTTGGAGAAAGCTTTTGACAATGTTGACTGTAATACTCTCTTTCAAATTCTGAACGTGGCAGGGGTAAAATACAGGGAGCGAAAGGCTATTTACAATTTGTACAGAAACCAGATGGCAGTTATAAGAGTCAAGGGGCACGAAAGGGAAGCAGTGGGTGGAAAGGGAGTGAGACAGGGTTGTAGCCTATCCATAATGTTATTCAATCTGTATATTGAGCAATCTTTAAAGGAAACAATAGAAAAATTCGGAGTAGGTATTAAAATCCATGGAGAAGAAATAAAAACTTTGAGGTTCAGCGATGACATTGTAATTCTGACAGCAAAGGACTTGGAAGAGCAGCTGAACGGAATGGACAGTGTCTTGAAAGGACGATATAAGATGAACATCAACAAAAGCAAAACGAAGGTAATGGACTGCAGTCGAATTAAGTCAGGTGATGCTGAGGGAATTAGATTAGGAAATGAGACACTTAAAGTAGTAAATGAGTTTTGCTATTTGGGGAGCAAAATAACTGATGATGGTCGAAGTAGAGAGGATGTAAAATGTAGACTGGCAATGACAAGGAAAGCGTTTCTGAAGAAAAGAAATTTGTTAACATCGAGTATAGATTTAAGTGTCAGGAAGTCGTTACTGAAAGTGTTTGTATGGAGTGTAGCTATGTAAGGAAGTGAAACATGGACAATAAATAGTTTGGACAAGAAGAGAATAGCTTTCGAAATGTGGTGCTACAGAAGAATGGTGAAGTGTAGATGGGTAGATCTCGTAAGTAATGAGGAGGTACTGAATAGAACCGGGGAGTAGAGGAATTTGTGGAGCAAGTTGACTAGAAGAAGGCATCGGTTGGTGAGAGGTGTTCGGAGGTATCAAGGGGTCATGAACTTAGTATTGGAGGGCAGCGTGGCGGGTAAAAGTCATAGAGGGAGACGAAGATATGAATACACTAAGCAGATTCAGAAGGATGTAGGTTGCAGTAAGTACTGGGAGATGAAGAGGCTTGCACAGAAAATAGAGTAGCATGGAGAGCTGCATCAACGAAGACTCTGGACTGAAGACCACTAATAGACAATTGCTCAAGTAGAAGTGGGTGAATTCAACAGCTGGACACAAACCGTAAGTTTTCGGCCGTGGGTTTTTCTTCAAAATATTATTTACCCATTCCCATCTACAAGTATTAGGAATTTGTAACAGGAATTTCCGAATACCCTGTAGTTCAATGCAATTAGTAATCCGCGATCGAATTTATTCCGGTAGTTCCATATTTTTAGTATGTTATATGAACTTACCCCTGCTGTAAAGTCTAAGGTCTCGACATTAGAGTGGACGGCTGCACGTGGTCACATTCGAACAACCAGCCGAAATCGCGACAAAATCTTTTTCCCTATGTGTCTTTTTTCTGGTTATCACTGTTAGCATTCAACCGCGATTCTTATACATATTTTAACAACGCGTTTCAAGAGACAATGCTCTCATCATCAGGTTGTAAAATCTATGTCATGAAGTTAAACTAGTCCGTTTAACTTCATGACATAGATTTTACAACCTGATGATGAGAGCATTGTCTCTTGAAACGCGTTGTTAAAATATGTATAAGAATCGCGGTTGAATGCTAACAGTGATAACCAGTATAACGACAACTGCTACCTCGACTCCATAATGGATTATATAAAAAAAAAATTGTCTTTTTTCTAGTGGAAATTTCGGTAAAAGCAGCGTCAAAAAATTTTGTAGAGCATTTTTCTACAAACTTGCATCTACGATTTTTTTCTCTCCCTTATGGGTTCCTAGATATTATACGTTAAAAAGGCGTATGAGGTAAGAGAAAGACGCATTTTTCACAAATAGGTTTGATTTGTCGTAAGTAGTTCTTTCCAGGGTAATTTTGAGAAAAGTTAACTGACAACAATGTAGTACAGCATAAAATATCCGTAACACATATAAGCTGCAATGTGTTAATCCTGAGGCCTTGTTAGAAATGCTGAGATAAGTGAAAAGGAAGAAGAGCAGATAGTTTAAGTCTGAACACCATTTTAATTGACATGTTACAATTTCCAGTCGGTAACATCCCAAAACAACGTTAATACATTTCAACTCTTGTTTTTCTGCGAGTATTAATCGACATGCGAGATTTTGCTCATCACTCCAGGTAATTTTCGATAGCAGGTGTTCCAGACTTTGTCTCGTTCGAATTACTGATTAAAATTGCCATATAAATCGCTGGTGTGTTTTGTGACCAATTACTGGCAACAATTGCTCGTGACATTGCAAGCGAGATATTGCTCATGTGTAGGCTGCTAATTGAACTCGTCGTCGGCGAACCTATCAGATAACAGGATACAGAAGTGTGTAATAGGTCACGGGCAAATGATGCTCAATGCTGTAAGTTACATATCACCGAAATGAAACACAGCATTAATCAATGACGATCACAGCTCTTGAATGATACTTCCGCCCTCTGACTGTACAGACTTTCTTGTTCTATATTAATATCATGATTTTGTTCTTAAGTCATTATCAGGTTCGGTGGGTATAATCAGACATTGTTAAGTGATGTCATCGTCAAGATCTATTGAAATGGATGTCCCAGCGTGCAGAAAGTCCAAAATCGTGTAAATCTATGACAATCAGGTAGGAAATATGTTTTCCAGTCATTAAACAATCGAGCCACAGAATGAACATTAGTACAGTAGTTACATGTGTAGTGAATATGGTCTGAAAATATACTATGGAAGATACTCATTGACTGATGGCCAAAGATGAATGGCATAGGTTGTATGTCCCTACGGTAACACATGTTCACAGGAAGATCATAATTACATAAAATCATACATCTTTGGAAGAACTATGTTTTCTGTGAATACACTTACAAATACATCTTTGGAAGATCAGCTTTTCTGTGTCTACAAGGTGTAAACAGCATGTTCATAGCATGAAAATGTGACACCATGCCGAAAGGAATACCCACATCATACACAGGTTTAAATGAGAAACATGTCCATGTGTCATACATACCATACTACAGAAAATTACGAGAATTTGCCTTTGCCAAAGTCGACAGCGAAATGAATCAGAGTATCAGCAGCTCGAACTCGTGCAGTCTCTACTATTTCAGTTCCAGGGAGATGAGAAGCCAACATAACGTGACAGTATTTCACTGGTGTTAAGGATACGAATTTCATTGGCGCAAGGACGATAAAGACGCCTCATTTAATGATACACAAACGGTAAAAAAAGCAGTGAATAAATTCTAGTGTCCCGTTTCACCCTCGGCTTTGACCGCAGAGTGAGCATTCGGATGCACGGATTTGATTTCCTGTTGTCGAGACACACACTACCACAGTGAGCACCTGACCTCGGGGCGGCGTAGGTTTGTCCGTAAAACGTCCCACAAATTTGGAATGCCGCCATTTCCTTAGTACCGACAGAGTCGCTTCGTAGGTGCAGTGCATTTGGGACAGGTGTTTTGTAGACGCCATAACAATTTGCATTCGATACCTTGAATAAATTCTTCTCTCAGCTTAGATGAGTAAAATGAGCGGGCGTCGTCTAACTGCACCGTCACGTCAGCGTGTGTTCACACTGTCTGTCACGCCATGTAACGTCAGTTCGCTTAGTCTGTGTGAGAGTATAGTATCGCAACTGAGGAAACAAGGTTGTTAATGGCCAAAGCAAACCTCATAAGGTATGTACTTGATCAGTTTTAATTGTGCTAAGACGTGAAACAACATTTCAAAACGTCGACATTTCTGCGCTGCGGGAAAGTGAGCATCTGTTCTGTTACTCTCAAACCTAAATAATTTTGTCGCTTTCGCATATCTCACACTGCTTGTGTAAAAACATCCAATGCAAAAAACCCGCAAGTCGGCATGAAACATTTACAATTTGCCACGAAAATAAAGCACAATAATAAAAAACAAGATTAAGAAAATACAAAGCACAATATCCACTACTATAACACACGCGAGTGCGGCAAAGTAGGTTAACTTAAGGCCGGTTCCCACTAGAGCGCGGCAGCGCGGCGTGCGGCAACGGCAGCGGCAAGCGTTTTCCGCGTTGACGCGGCGGCTCGCGGAATTGGCGTTCCCACCTGGAAGCGGCAGACGCTAGCGGTAGCCAATGACGGACAGCCACTGAGGTGCGGGCTGGGACCCACCGAAATGACCGGTGTGTTTGAATAACAGTATCTTACACCTACATGAAGGAAAGACGAAGTTGGGTGAAGACATACAAATTTTTCCTTTTTCTGTACAATGTACTCTTTCACATACTTCATTATTCATGTTTTCTCATTTCAACATAAACAGATTTCATGACTAACGTTCATGATTGTTCGCTATCCCCTAACACATTGAAACAATGTACGATAAAAGAGATTATTCAGATAGTTAAGCGAGACAAAAATTTAAAATGTGATACGGTAGCAGGTACACGAAAACAGTAAGAACACAAAGGCTAGGTGGAAGGGATGAAAGTGGAAGCCACCTGATAGAATTTCGCACAGAGCATAATGTAATCATCGCCAGCACCTTGCTTAAGAATCATGAAAGAATAATATAAATTTGGAACAGAGTTTTCGAAACCAGATTTTAAATTGTAAGGTATTTCCTGGTGCAGACGCAAACCTGACTGAAGACTGTCAATAGCAAAAAAAGCGTTCTGAAAAAGAAAATTTGTTCACATCGAATATAAATTCTAATGGTTGGATACTATTTTACAAAGGTATTTGTGTGGAGTGCAGCCTTGTATGTAAGTGAAATGTGGACGATGAACAGTTCTGTCAAGAAGACAATGAACGCTTTCAAAACGTGGTGATCAATAAGAATGCTGAAGATTAGATACGAGGATCGTGTGACTAAAGAAGAAGTACGGAATTAAATAGAGGAGGAAGAGGAAATTACGGCACAACCTTGACAACAATAGGGGTTAGTTGACAGGACGTATTATGGGGCGTCAAAGAGTGAGGACAAAGGGGTTGGGTGATAGTATTCTGATAATAATCATCTGTTGAAATGCTATTCTACTATTTTATCTATTACTGTAAGCAGTGAATGTACTCTTCCATGCACTCCTCCACAAAACATTTAAACCAAAACTGAAATCGGCTGAACACCAAATCTTTCAACCACTGTCTGACAACTACTGGATTTACTTTCAACTTTCTATAATTATCACTGGCTAGCCACACATACATACATACAAATATAAAGAGAACAAAAATAAACAAACATTAGTTTTCAGCATATAATTCTGCAGATTGGCAACATGTACATAAACAAACCAGACAGGAAGGGACATGAGGTGAAAACACTGTAGTTACGACTTCAAATCAGAGTTTTCGGTAAAACGTCTACAGCTAGTGACAGAAGAAAAAAGAGCGAACATGAAAATGTGCTTATGTTCCATAATCTAAGTTTTAGTTCAACCTCCAGCATGTGACCAGGTGAGGCGAAACGTATATGTCCGCCAAAAACTCGATTCACTGTAAGTAATCAGTCATTCACGTAAAAAAAGATGTGAACTGTTTTATAATCTGCAAGTATCACATATCAAAACAAAACTGAATCATTCTAGATTCCACCGAAGATGCCTTAAAGTAAAAGGCGAAACGCGCGTTGAATCAGTAAAGTTCACTGGATAAAGAAAAAAAAGTTTGTTACTTACCAAAGGAAATAATCAATAACTGTAGATATTTAGTAAATTACATTTTATGACATACCAGCAAATTAGTTTCGGTTTAACTTCTCATTCCACATGCTATTAAATGCTGTTTAAAACAATTCATCTATCCCTTCTGAAAAACTGTAGTTACTTTCATATCTCGGTAGATAAACAGATTTAGGATATTTATCATGCGACGAAATACATGACTTTTCACAAGTTATCGTTTGCAAAAAAAAACGCGTTTCGATTTCTTGAACCGTTTACGAAATTTGCGGTTGATACAACCACACGGTTTACGACGAGCAGGACGAAGTACCGGTCGCGCCGCGAGCAACCCGCGCGCGGTCACGGCACAGCCCGTCCGGCGACATATCATCCAATATCTCGAGAACGGTGATAGCTATCGATCTGCTCTCACCTTTAAAAACAATTTCGATATGTTGACTAAATTTCATACGCAATAATGTATTACCTAAAATGAACTGTACGCAAAGTCCACGCAATGCGTTTTTACCTCTGCACACTCATTCAAATTTCGTGTAAAGGTTTACGTAAATGCGATACAGCAAGTAACCACGACGAATAACGAAAAGAAATTCGGTCCTTTATCGAGAGAAGATATCAGGCTGTAACATGACCAAGAATCAAATTTTTCTACCGAATAGTTTCCTTGGAATCGGATGATAAGTATTTCATAGCTGCCGCCGCGTCCGCGCCAGCGGTTCGGCGAAAGTTCGTGTGGCCCGGGGTTCCGTACCTGACGTCACGCTCAGCGCGTTCTGTGATTGGCGGTGCGCACCTGGAGCGCGTCACGCGGCAGCGGAAGCGGTTCGACATGGTCAAACCGCGACGCAGAGCCCGCCGCGCCTTGCCGCCGACGCCATTTCCATGGCAACCGCGCCGCTGACGCGCGGTTTTGACGCGCAGTGGGAACCGGCCTTTACGATGTTAGCAGACAATGATACTGTCGACATTTTCATCCCGAAAATCGTTGACCTGCCGTGACGTGACGAGACGTGACGGTTTGTTGACGATTTGACTGAATGCCACCATTTGAAATGCATTGTGGAACGTCTTGACGGGACTCAATGGCCAAGATGAACTGTTCTTAAAAAGAGTCATGCCGAGATCACGTGATAATTTCTGCTTAATGTTGACAACGTGAGCATCACGCTGTGCACACTCCACAGATATTTCTACTCTATGGCTTTGACCGACGTCATACCTAAGTCACAGGCGCTACATCTGAAGGCAATGAGGTTTATTCCTAAAGCAAAGAATGTATCGCAGAAAAGAAAGATAATAGACATACATACAATAAAATTTCATAGCAGCTCACGCGAATTAAACAGCCACAAGTTATATCGCATAGAAATTAAGGTAACAAAAAAAGTAACAACATTAAAAACAAACAGGCATAAAATAATTCCAGAATGAGATTTCCACTCTGCAACGGAGTGTGCCCTGATATGAAACTTCCTGGCAGATTAAAACTGTGTGCCGGACCGAGACTCGAACTTTTTTTTTTGAACGTATATACACTTTTATTTACAAAACAACAATTTTCGTTTTACAATTACAGTTTGCGTTTTACTTGTAAAGACGAGACAATCCATTCTTTGCTTTTATTTTTCTGTTACTGTACTGTCCAGGTAATTATTTCATTTGGTGCTTCTTTTTATATATATTTTTCGAGAGTCTGTCTGTCAAAATTCGTTAGTTGTTTCTTGCACTGTTTATTGCTGCAGTTTAGCTTTTTCTGAGTCCTTTGTACACTACATCTGTGCGTGTGGCAGAATGGATTGGTAATAAGCATTGATTGTACGATCTAGTTATTTACAGAGAAAAATTAGTAAAAAAAAGTTATTTTATGGAAATTTTACTTATTACTAGTATGGTATTATTATTATTGTTATTATTTTTGTAGATATTTTGAGTTGTAGATGTGCTCTATTCATTTTATAATAATGTTGAGTTATTACTATCTTCTTAGTAAATCTTGTGTTAGAAAACAAGAGGGAGGCATTTTATGTTGGGTCTTGAAAACGAGACCTTAGTGGGACATGCACTAGGCATGAAATCAGTTTGACAGAAATATTAACGAGTGTATCAATTGTCCGCTGTTGTTTGATGAGTGAACTCGGGACCTTTGCCTTTCGCGGGCAAGTGCTCTACCGACTGAGCTACCCAAGCACGACTCACGCCCCGTCCTCACAGCTGTACTTCTGGCAGTACCTCGTCTCCTACCTTCCAAACTTCCTGTGTTTGCAGGAGAGCTTCTGTTAAGTTCCTGTGTTTGCAGGAGAGCTTCTGTTAAGTTTGGAAGGTAGGAGACGAGGTACTGGCAGAAGTACAGCTATGAGGACGGGGTGTGAGTCGTGCTTGGGTAGCTCAGTTGGTAGAGCACTTGCCCGCGAAAGGCCAAGGTCCCGAGTTCGAGTCTCGGTCCGGCACACAGTTTTAATGTGCAAGGAAGTTTCATGCATTAAATTAATTATTATCACAGTTTATACAAGCAAGTGAAAGAACCATAGACGGCCTATTAAGTCCGTAATATCACTCGTAGTAAACCCTTAATCTATATTTACACCTACAGGGATACTTTGCAAATTACAATAACGTGCCTGGCAAAAAGTTTATCGAACCACCTTCACGATAATCCGCTATTATTCCAGTCTCAAACAGCGTGCGGAAAAAACGAACACCTACATCCTTCTGAGCGAGCTCTGACTTCCTTATTTTATGATGATGATAGTTTCTTCCCGTGTAGGTCGGCGTCAGAAAATATTTTCGCATTCTGAGGCGAAAGTTGGTGATCGAAATTTCGTGATAAGTTTCTGCCGCAACGAAAAACGCCTATGTTTTAATGATGTCCGCCCAAAATCTTGTATCGTGTCAGTGACACTGTCTACCCTATTTCTCGATAATGCAAAATGTGCTGCTCTTCTTTGAACATTCTCAATATAGTCCGTTTAATCTGTCTGGTAGGGATCCGACACCGTACAGCAGCGCTCCAGAAGAGGACGGACAAGCGTGGTGAAGGCAGTCTCTCTAGTAGATCTGTTGCATCTTCAGCCAATAAAACGCAGTCTTTGGTTCACCTACCCACAACATTTCCTATGTATGGTTTCCAATCAATTTTGTTCATAATTGTGATTCCTATGTGTTTAGTTGAATTTGCAGCCTTTAAATTTGACTGATTTATCGTCTAACCGAAGTTTCACCGCTTCCGTTTAGCACTCATGTGGAGAACCTCACACTTTTCATTATTTAGGGTCAACTGCCAATTTTCGCAACATACAGATATCTTTTCTAAATCGTTTTGCAAATTGGTTTTGGTATTCTGATGACTTTACTATATGGTAAATGACAGCATCATCTACAAACAAGCCGGCCGGAGTGGCCGAGCAGTTCTAGACCCTTCAGTCTGGAAGCGCACGAGCGCTACGGTCGCAGGTTCGAATCCTGCCTGCGGCATGGATGTGTGTGATGTCCTTAGGTTAGTTAGGTTTAAGTAGTTCCAAGTTCTAGGTGACTGATGACCTCTGAAGTTAAGTCCCATAGTGCTCAGAGCCCATCTAGAAACAACCTCAGACGATTCATCAATTGTCTCCGAAATCGTTTATATAGATAAGGAACAGCATTACCTTGGAAAAAGCTGGAAATCTTTTCCGTTACCTCCAATTACTATGGACTGTGGCCTCTGTGACAGGAAATGACGAATCCAGTCACAGTCCAGCCTGTGAGGATATTCCACAAGCACCCAATTTGACTACAGGCCGCCTGTGAGCTACAGTGTCAAGTGGCTTCTGGAAACCTAGAAATACGGAAGAAATTGGAAATCCCTTGTCAACAGCACTAAATACTTCGTGTGAATAATCGCTAGTTGTGTTTCACAAGAATGATCTTTTCTAAATCCGTGTTGACTGTGTGTCAATAGATCGTTCTCTTCGACATAATTTGTAATGTTCGAACACAATAGATGTTCCAAAATCATGCTGCAAATCGACGATAATAATATGGCCCTGTAAATTGATGGGACATCAAAAGCAGACTCGCTATGGGAAAAAAGGCATTTCTGGCCAAGAGAAGTCTACTAATATCAAATACCGGACTTAATTTGAGGAAAAAATTTCTGAGGATGTACGTCTGGAGTACAGTACTGTATGGTAGTGAAACATGGACTGTGGGAAAACCAGAACAGAAGAGAATCGAGGCATTTGAGATGTCGTGCTATAGACGAATGTTGAAAATTAGGTGGACTGATAAGGTAAGGAATGAGGAGGTTCTACGCAGAATCGGAGAGGAAAGGAATATGTGGAAAACACTGATAAGGAGAAGGGACAGGATGATAGGACATCTGCTAAGACATGAGGGAATGACTTCCATGGTACTAGAGGGAGCTGTAGAGGGCAAAAACTGTAGAGGAAGACAGAGACTGGAATACGTCAAGCAAATAATAGAGGACGTAGGTTGCAAGTGCTACTCTGAGATGAAGAGGTTAGCACAGGAAAGGAATTCGTGGCGGGCCGCATCAAACCAGTCAGTAGACTGATGACCAAAAAAAAAAATTGATGGATTATGCCAACGGCCTTTCTTCAGTATTAGTATGTTTCCACTCTTTGGGTTACGGATCTTTTGTCAGGGAGTTACAATATTCAGTTGCTCTACGACAATCCTGTGTTCATGCACGTTGATTCTTACAACACAATCCTGTGTTCACTAATCTCAGTATATGTTTTGGTGCCCGTTATTAGCTCTGGATTATTTGTTTGCTAAGCCGGTCGGGTTTGTTTCCACAACTGATAATTATTCGAATGGGCTCATGAACTTACTCCTCGAAATACTTTTCGGAGAATGTATTCAGCACAGTTTCGGACGATGTTCTTTCTGTACCTCCGGATTTAAGTATGTATTTTCGCCAACATATCGAGGGTAAACTGAAGCAACAACCAACTACTCGTATATTTGCAAGAGGCGGGTACGTGTTTGAAATTAGACTCAAGTTTCCTTTGAACATTTCAGCAGTTGCATCATCTGAGTTGGGAGGTCGGCAAAGGATCCAGTTACTATTTTATTCCGGTTGCCAAGCATGAGCTCAACTCATACTAACTTACAGAAACTATCTACTTCAATTTCGCTAAAAGATAAACTATCGGTACTTCTAACAGCAACAAACACACCAATGCCAACTGTGTTTAGCCTATCCTCTATGAACACCGTTAGCTCATTTGCAAAAATTTTGGCTAGACTTATCTCCAGCTTTAGCCAGCTTTAGGTGCCTTTAATGATTTGAGCATCAGTACTTTCTATTAACGCTTGGAGTTCTGGTACCTCCACGACACAGAGAGGACAGTTCACAACTGTTATACCGATTGTTCCTGGATCTTTATTCTTCCTGCATTCGACCTGCATCATTTGAGACTGAAGACCTATTTGAGTTTCTCTGAGACCCTCTAACCTAAAAAAACCGCCCAGTCCACGCCACACAGCCGCTGCTACCCGTGTAGCCGCCTCCTGTGTCTAATGGCTCCTGACCTACAGGGTGGCGCACGAAATGTGTTACCAATCGTTTCTTTCACAATTTACGACGCACATTAGATATCCCGCTGGGATCTCTACCGCAGTACCAGCAGAGCTTGGAAAAACTAATGGGTTACGAAATGTCGTGTAATTCACGATACTGCCGCTAGGAGACGTGTAAACAGCAATAACTGACAATGGAAGACTGACGACACAGCAACGATCGGCAATTGTGTTACTTTTTCATGAAACTCAAAGCCTTGTTGTGGCTCAGAGGCGTTTTCGACAACAGTTTAACACACGATGGGTCCCTTGCAAGAAGGCCATCCACAGGTTGTACGATAAATTTGTACAGGAAGGAACAGTATTGGAAGCGAAGCGACCTCGGCCTAAGCCTGTTTGTTCGCCGGAGAATATTGAAGCGGTACGAGTTGCTGTACAGAGAAGTCCCAGGAAATCGTGTAGAAAGGCAGCAGTGCAACTGGGAATATCCAGACGCTGCATTCAGTACATTCTTAAAAGTGACCTCCATATGTACCCATACAAGATGACCTGTGCACAGAAGCTCACTGAAGAACACAAGCAGCAGAGACTACTGTTTGCTCAGTGGGCGGAGGATAGGGAAGAAACTCTCAACAACGTTTGGTTTACAGACGAGGCGCATTTTCACTTAGACGGTGTGGTTAACAAACAAAATGTACGCTTTTGGGCCACTGAAAACCCACAAATGCTTCATGAACGACAACATTATGCTCCGAGGATTACAGTGTGGGCAGCAATTTCCAGTCACGAACTTATTAGATTCTTTTCTTTGAACAAACTGTGAACAGCAAGTGTTATTTGAGCATGCTTCGCAATAGCTTCATTCCACAGCTTCTTGCTACTGCCTTGCCCTTCCAATACGCAGTGGTTTATGCAAGATGGAGCAAGGCCACATACTGCAAACAGAGTGTTGGAGTTTTTGCACGAGCATTTCGACATGCGGATCATTTTACTCAGATTTCCAGGTCGCTTCAATGACGGACAAAATTGGCCCCCCAATAGTCCAGACCTCAGTCCATGTGACTTTTTTCTTTGGGGGCGCCTAAAGGAAAAAATTTTCCCGAAACGTCCACGTGATTTAATGGAGCTCAGAGGACTTATTCTTCAGGACTGCTGTGAAATTACGGGAGACATGTGCCGTTGGGTAATCACTAACTTCAGTATTCGTTTGAGGGGAGTTAGGAAACGAAATGGTGGACATATTGAGCTTGTGCTCAGTTAGAACAAATCTCCATGGACGGCTATTCATTGTAGTATATGTTCCTTTCAGATTGTATTGACAATAAAGTTTATATTCAAAAAGAAAATGGTAACACATTTCCTGCGCCACCCTGTATTTAGCGGAATATTATGGAACAACGGTAATACTTAATAATAATTCTTAATAATAACAACTATTGACTCTAAGGGGATATCACGGGAAAGTGGGGGTTTCGGGTGGGGACAAACTAAAATCTAGCACAACAATGGCAAAATGACATAAATAGTAACATGTGGGAAACGTATAGCTCCAGACTTGAGACAGAACAATGCAACGGAATTCTATATAGTTTTCAAAGAAGTAATATCAGGGTACAAGCAGGAGCACTTCAAAGATTCAAAAGTCAAACTGATCATCAACAACAAACACAACTTTGTATTACTAGAAAAATACTTCAAAAACCTTCTAAACTGCGAGGAACCAACACGTAACACCTAATTTTCAGACAGCCTCAAAAGGAAGAGCCACCCTCAGAGCCACTGTCCTGCATTAGACTGAACAACACACTGACCAGCCGAAAAACAACGGGGCGCCAGAAGAAGAGGTTATATTGGCTGAGATGTGAAAGCTAGGAGGGAGGGGGCAGCTGAAACCGTTTACGAGGTTATGAAATATCGCTGGGAGGAAGGAGGAATAATGGACGACAGGCAACAAGGCACAATCCACCCGCCACATAAGAAGGGGGACAGGACACACACCCACACTTTCCCAGCTCCATACTGAGGCGTCTACTGAGAAAGACAGAAGACCAAGCAGAACACACAAACGGCGACTACCATTTGGGTTGAGGAAAAATAGTTTTTGCCCAGAGCAAATTCCTAACTTGAAAACAATCATCAGGATCAGAACAATGAAGAACCTCAACACAGTCGTTACATTCACTGATTTCAAAAAAAGCCTATGATTCTCTACAGACAGTATCCTTAACAATGGATGAAGACGGTATAGACAGTATCAGCAGACAGTCAGTCAAACGGACACATACAGACACAACTTCAGAAGTTAAATTCCTAGGAGAAGTTTCTGATGCGTTCAGAATTATCACAGGAGTTCGGCAGGGCGATGGACTCTCACCCATTCCCTTCGGTGTGATCTCAGACAAGCACATGAGAGAGAGGGATAAAGAACTACAAGAGGAGAACGTTGAAGGAATCCATCTAGAACAAAGAAGAGTAAGATCTGAGATGAAATATCTTGTTTTTGCTGACGATATTGCTATTATTTCTAAGGACAAAACAGATGCAAAAATAAAGATAGAAACACAATACAAAATAGCAGCTGAAGCCTGACTACAAATATCGAAAACGAAAACAGAATGCAATGAACACAAACACAATAGAGAAAAATGTCTACAAACATAAGGTGGAAACGTCAAACGAGTTTATTAGTTTAAGTATCTGGGACAGTGAATACAATTAAAAAAGGAATTAGCAAACAAATAAAAATCGGTATCTTTCTGGGTAAAATTTAAAAACTGCACTACAGTAATTAAACCAGGTGCACTACGCAGATCTGAATGCCCAACACTGAGTACAAGAGGTGAACGAGAACTTCTGGAAAACCAGAAAAACTTGAGAGCGACAAAAGAACAAAACTAATAGCTTGACAAATATGAGAAATGAAGAGTTATAGTGAAACATAGGAACAGCAAACACAATAAGAAAGAAGAGATGAAAGTTTTACGGTCATGTTTACGGAATGAATGACAAGAGTCTAAGAAAGAAAATTTTTAATTTTATTTTCACATTAAAAAACACCACAAGATGGTTGGAAGAGACAAGAAGGGATCTGAGAAAACCAAACATCAAAGAAGACACCAGAGAGGACAAGGAAAATTTCAGGCTACAGATCAATACTGCAAAGTTTGTTATCTGACAACATAACTCACAACCTAGCAGGTTGATGTTAAATGAACAGAGGCAGGCCGTCAGTCAATGCATAAAGAGATTCTGGGAGGAAGAAGAATAATTTACCATTGTCTTAGGTTCTAAGCTATCTATAGTTGATCAAATTAAGTAATAAAAAAAATAGGAAATCTAAGCAGGATGTAAGCAGGAAATAAGGAGAAATCAACACAGAATCCCTAAACGAAGCACTACAAAGGTACAGAAAATTCATGAGAAAATAACATATGTTGGAAATGGTCATTGGAACTGAGCTATATATGTCAGTTCTAGATATCGAGCCCAAGTTTCATTATTTTCAGCGTTCCTGCAATAGGCGAGTGCAGTTCTTTGTCATAGGATTTCTGTTGTTGATGTTGCATTCTGTACTACTGCGACAAACAAGATATCCTGGAATTCGACAACTAAACTTGACCTAGATATCCCAAGTACTGAGAGAAGACATTAAAAAATCCTACAAAGTAATAACAATAAACACTTAATGAAATATCAAAAATAACGAACTGTGGAATGGAGAACTACAATTAACCTATACAGGCCTAGCTGTCCTCTTGTTCCTGCCTAACCTCACCCTCATAAATCCTGCCCGACCTCACCTTCGGAAATCATGTCTTATGGGAAAAGAAGTATCCAAATATTTTACGAGAATCAAGATTATAAACACTATTGTTACTTGATCCACTAGCAGCAGTTTAAGCTGTACCCTTTGGTTGCTGCCCAACCACACTCTCGGAAGCAGTGACGTAGTTACAGTAAACGGCACATTTTACGTCAGGCACTAAGAGAAGCACAGATAACATATAATGACGGGACACGGGACACTTTCATCTTTCGCGTCGTAGACCGATGAAATCACGAAGTCGCCGGTCAAAGACGACGCGTGGAACAGGACACTAAATTTAAACCGAAATAGTATTTAATGCCTGAAATTCACATGTAGGCCAGTGGTAAATCTTGTGAAACTAAATTATGTCTTACGATAGGAACACCGACGACATGTGTTTCAAGAAACCACAACGATGTACTAACTTCATCAAGCATTATCCAAACGATCGAATGAAGAAATCACTTGGCGTGGCAGCTTTGTAGGAGCATTTATAATTCACAGACGCCCGATCTTCCTGTAATTAAAACATACATAAAATTAATGTTTCTCCAACACAGACTGCCTCAGGCAGTTCCTAATGAATAATCCGTTCGAGTGGTTTGTAAAATTAAATTATTCTAAATGTAACTGCTGTGTCGAAGTTCTCCATATTTATTAAACACGCACGAGTCGAGAATTAATGTTACGCATGTGCAGTCATTTCGGTGGCCGTGCTTTGGCAGACGGAGACCAGAGGCTGATTGGTGACTCGGCACAGACCTCTGCCGCTGCTCCGCGCTGTTGCCGCGTTTCCCTTTTTTCTAAGACTGCTGGGAACGGGGACAGGAACAGTCGTGTCGCTCGCCTTTCCACTCAAACCGTTGCTAAGCTACGGCGTCGGCCGATGACGAGAGCCGTGTATTGTTGACAAGAGCGTAACGTCACGATTTGTCTTGTTTAGTCTAAGAGGGTGCAGTTGATTGATAGTCTTTTTTGAAAGGGCCTTGCTCTAAATTCTGACAAAATGAGTTACGAAAGATAACAGATGATATAAACATAGATACATGTTTTTGCTTGCCAAGCTCGTTATTCCAGATATTGTCAATGTGTTTTTGCGGCTGAGTTACAGCGACGTCATTTATGAAAGGGCTTTACTCCTGGAACGGCGCCCTTTCAATGGTGATCATATTCGCATGCCTTCTACTGAATCCACTATATCTTATGTTTCCCTTTTCGTAGTTCAAATGTTGTTACTTCTGAGCATGTGTTGTGAAATGTAAAATAGCTTCGAGTATTTGGATGGAATGTACTGAAAGAAGCAAGAAAAGAAAGAAAGAAAGAAAGGCATAATGTTGGAAATTATGAACAGAATGCTGTAAAAACAGCAGTAGTGAACTGTAATGAGCATACTAAATATTTGAACCCTGTTTCTTTATGCATTTTGGACATAGTAACTCATAGTCACGTGTTGTGGCTTCTAAACACATAGAAGGACTGCAGAAGCAAACACTTGATGTTTTATTTCCGGAAGTGTCTGTTGTTTTTAATTTAGAAAATACATACACTGGACACGTAGCTCTTAACAGCAAGGAAGATCAAGAAATTCAACGTTTACCTAATTATATTCGGCATGAATATAGGTATTTCTGTGATGATTATATGAAATGGCCCGTACGTAACACTGCCGTTGCTGCTGGTGCTGCTTTTGATGATAATGATCGATGAAACCATTTCATGAACGTTGATTACAGTAATAATACTGTGAAATTGAACAGGAAAAAATGAGCAATTCAAAACACTAATAAAACACAACTTGACCATGCATACGAATTACTTATTCAAGAATAGGACCTTATTCCAAGATTTTGGACTTGATTTTCTGCCTGGAATCTAGCGCGGCACTCATACAGAGAGCGTCGTCTGTCACAAGAATGGCGTCGCGAGAGACTCCGCAGCCGGCTGTAACGCAATTTTCGGCCCACAGCTGTTCAGCCGCGCTTTGTAAACTGCTCCTCAGTTAAAAAAGTGTTCGTTTGTTGCTGACGATACGAAAAACAGTCAACTCAGCAGAAATGTGAAGGCGATGGTGATTTGGTTTCCCAAGCAGATCGACTGTGGGAATATTGGTACCTACGTGTTTGCTTGCATTACACGTGTAGTGCACGAACAGGAAACGCGATCGTCGGTAATCAAAGAAGTGTTCCAGCTAAGGCCGGTGATGAAATGTAACCCACTCCCTTTTTGCGGTTACAGTATCGGACAAATGGGAGGTGGCGGAAAAGAATCTCAAAAAAGAAAAATCGAATTCCAGGAGCCGTTTTCCGCTGTCGTGTTTGCGTGTAATACTTGAATCACTTTCGCTAACCAAATCACATATCTCTTTTGTGGAGGCGTTGTTACTCTACAGTAGTGGTGTCCGTGAAACAGCTGATCTATTTCGCTTGTGTGATGAGGCAAGTTTAGCAGTACTTTGGTAATAACTTGAACCAAGGGAGAGAACAGTTTCTTTATGTATGTCAGTCGAGTCGTGATGAGCAGGAGCAGGAAGAGGGTATTGGTTCGGAATCGATGTGCAAAAATCTGTCCTATTCCTGTTAATTCGTTGCAAGCTTTTTCATTCTCCCACCTCAGTCGCACACTTTGTGGAAAGAGGGTAAAGCAGTCGCTCGTGGAAGATTTTCTGTGGACAGCGGAACTGCTGTGTCTGGATGGACTGAAATGTCACAGTGACCTCCTCCTGTGGTTACATGTTTCAGGAATTACTTCACTGAGTCAAGCACGGACTCTCTCTCTCTCTGACCTGCATCACTAACGTTTGCGTGTAAATGTAACAATGAAGCCTGTATAAAGTAATATTACTACACATGTTCTGCTTGGTAAATGCGAGCTATATTTCAGAGATGCCTACAAGTTTCTTGTCACAGCTTTCAGTGAAGCGAAATGAAACTGCGTGCGGAGATAACAAGGAATCAGCTAACCTGCAAATAAAACTCTGTGGCTCTTTCAGACTCATCGCAAAGCTTTAAAAGTTAACTACAACACTTAGACGGGGTGGTCAGACAGCCGTCTCGCATCGTCAGTAATGACGGACGCATTTAACAGCGTCTCTGGTTGGCGAGCGGTGCTTCCGCCGTTATTAACGGATTGCTGCCATCACTAACTGGAGATGAGGTCCCAGTTCCCCAGTATGATTCACAAATATGGGTCAGGAGTCATTAAATAGGGATGTAAAGCACTCTTTTCTTTACGGTTTCAGTATGTACCTACGTCACACGGTAACGTTTCGTGTGTGACGCGGTGGTGGATGTTCAGCAGGTAGTGAACATAATCTGTCGCAACAAACGGGTGCCATCATTTTCTTCTCACTAGAACGTAGCTTAATTTCATCTGTTACCAATGTTGCCTAAGCGTAAAGCCTCCAAATAATGCCCCTTGGCTGAAGTTTGAATGTTTATGTGCAACTACCGGTGTGGGCTAAACGAGAGTCGTTCCTTAGTATGCGTCATTCATTGACATGGTGGCAGTATCAGATGAGATTCCTTAGAAAACTTTAGTGTATTAATGAGAAAGCAGAGAGTAGTTCTGCCGCAGCAGATGTGTTTGCGCTAGGTGGGACATAGCTTTCTGAGATTAAATACATTCACGATTCGCGCCAATTCATTATACAATCTAGTAGTGTGGTCTGCAGGGTGTCCCAAAACGTACGGTACAAAACCAAACTGCTGTAACTCGACTTGCAATTAACTTAGAGAGAAATACTTAAGTTTCTCTGACGCACCCATTGTTTCGTCGTTAAAATTTGTTTCTTGTGGACTCGTCAGTGTAGAGACATTTAAGTGATGAATGCGTGGTGTAGTTTGTGAAAATGTTTCTGCTTAGAAGAGGGACAGTGTCTCACAGGGACTGCAGCCAGAGGCTGGAGTGGGCGGTGACGTCAGACTGGAGTCTCGTGACGTACCGTCAGTTTCTGATACCGTATAAGGTGGCTCGACTAGAGTTTAAATTTTGTTTATTTACGTAACTGAAAATAGCTACGTTTATTACTTTTTTTGAGGAGAGCAGTTATTGTATTCGAACGGAACCGTATAGGGATCCAATACAGCACATTATTCGGACAGATGTTGATCACATTTACCTGCAAGATTCTGCCTAAACAGACAGCTCACCAAGCAACTGGGCAGAGCAACTCCCTTCCCAAGTTTGTTATCGACGACCAATCACAATTTGAAAAAAGAGAAAAACTGTGACTGGCGACCGCGGATACAAAGAATACTAACTGCTGAGGTGACGTCATTTTCCACAACAGTTACTAACTAGAACTGCACACCGCACTCAGTTAAAAATAAAACTGTGTCATTTTCACTTAATTTTGGTTCGGTATGTTAAAGAAAATTACGAACTACTAACAAGTGAGGAGAGGTGTTTCATGAGGAAAACCATAGACCTGCTACTCGACGTCTGCATCTAAAGTACATTCCGCAAGCCAACTCACGGTGTATGGCGGAGGGTGGTTTGTGAAACAGTGCCGCCTCCCCCTTTTCCCGTTCCAGTCGCGTATGGTTTGCGGGAGGAACGATTGCTGTTAAGCCTCCACAGTTTTATCCTCGTGGCCTTTTCGCGAGATACAACCTAGGAGCAGGTAATGCACTGGTCGGCTCTTCCAGCGATGTACGCTCTCAGAAATTTAACAGCACACCATAAGGTGACGCAGAACGCCTCTCTTGCAGTGTCTGCCACAGGAGTTGGCAGAGCATCCCAGAGACGCTTCCGCGCTTACTAAACGAACCTGTGACGAAACGCGCTACTATTCTCTGGATCTTCTCTGTCTCATCTATCAGTCCTGTCTGACGAGCACTTTTCAAGTATTGGTCTCCGCTCGGAGTGGCCGCGTGGTTAGAAGCGCCATGTCACGGATTGCGCGACCCTCCCGCCGGAGGTTCGAGTCTTCCCTCGGACATGGGTGTGTGTGTGTGTGTGTGTTGTTCTTCTTGTAAGATGCTGCCTCTGTTGATGGATGAAATTTCCTGGGGATTCTTCCAATGTACCTCAGTCTGGCATCAGATTTGCCCTCTTTCTACCAGGAGGTTATCGTAGATCGCTAGAGTAACGAAGGGTATATAGCGACTGGAGAAAAGCGCAGGCCATTCCCGTTTGCAGGAAAGGTCGTGGGGCAGATGCATAACATTGTATACCTATATCGTTTATGTCCATCTGTTGTAGAGTTATGGGACATGTTTTGTGCTCAGGTATTGTCAGATTCTTGGATAGCAAAAATCTCCTCTGTAAAAATGAACATGGATTCCGCAGAAAGGGACCTTGCGAACCTCAGCTCGCCCTGTTGCTCCACGAGACGCCGGCGCTCAGGTTCACTGACTGCAGGAAGGCATCTGACACCGTCCCGCTCTGCCACTGAGTGAACAAATACGAGCTGCGCCAGTTTCAGACTAGATCAGCCACAGGATACGAGACTTCCTTACGGAGAGAACAGTGTGTACCGAAGAATATCTAGGAGAGAATGTACAGAGCGATCCTACGTGGAATGACCATATAAACCAATCAGTAGGAAAAGCGGACCCCGATCAGATTCATAGGGAGAATCTTACGCATATGTAAGTCGTGGATTACGAGGCGCTTGTGCGACCAGTTCTTCGCTGCCGTTTATCAGTGTGGGACGCTAACCGGGTAGTTGTGACAGGAGAGGTGGGGAAGATCCAGCGGAGAGCGGGGCGGTTTGCTCGGCGCGATGGAAACAACGAACCCCAGCACCAGAAGCTGCAAGAGGCCCGTGCTGTGCGTCACGGAGAGGGCCGCCACTGAAACCTCGGGGCAGCTCTTTCCGGAAGAATCGGACGGCATGTCACCTCCCCCCACACACACCTCGCGATAGGACCGCGACGAGAAAATGCGAACCCGTGCAGGGGCTCGCCAGCAGTCGTTCTTCCCGGCGCCATTCGCCACTGGAGAGGGGGAGGGGGGACCAGTGAGTGGTACAGGAGGCACCCTCCGACACACACCGCCAGCTCACTTTCGGAGTATGTTGTACACGTAGATTAGTTTTACGTTCTAATTTAACTCCGTATCGCTACGCACGCATGTTCCAAGACATTTTACGGAAGTGACTGCTTCCACTGACTGTTCAGTAATTTCGTAATCACACACTAAAGTGTCTCCCAGTGTAATTACTCGCAACACGTCACATTTGTCTGTTTTGAGGGTTAACTGCCACCCGCTACACCAAGCGTCGCTTCCTTGCACGCGTTCCTCCATTTCGCTACAAATTTTACAGCGTACCGACTCGTCTGTATACATCATTGTACGCGTAAAGCCTCATTGAACTTCCGACTTTGCGTACTAGGCCATGTATATATGTATTATGAAAAGTAACGGTCCTATAATATTTGCCTGGGCCGGGCGCGAAGGTTCTTTTACGTCTGAAGATTTCTCAAAATCGGTTCAAATAGCTCTGAGCACCATCGGACTTGACATTTGAGGGCATCACTACCCTAGAACTTAGAACTGCTTAAACCTCACTAACCTAAGGACATCACACACATCCATGCCCGAGGCAGGACTAGAACCTGCGACCGTAGCAGTCGCGCGGCTCCGGACTGAAGCGCCTAGAACCGCTCGACCACAGCGGCCGGCCGGGGTTTGCATTTTCTGTCACCAGAGACGCCGCAAAGAACACATTTTGCAACCATAGTTTCAGCATGGGAAGCGGCTATTGTCTTAGCGTTGACTGAGTACAGAGAAATTCGCCGGAATTTATTGTCTCCGTGTGTGGAAACAGTGCAGCAGACTTCGCCACCTTCTCCGGCAGCACGACGGCAGTAATACGGTCCCGAAGAAAAACTAAAAAAACAAGGCGGTGGAGTTTCTCGTCCTCATCTCGATCTGTTACTCAAGTGTAATTCGGCATGGACACGGACAGCGTCTGACGCAAGAATGCCTTTGTGAGCAATCCCGTTCCCAGCTGTAACGGAATTCTCAGCGGCAATTTATAAACACCACCTGATTTTAATTGTTCGTTAATCTGGCGCTGGTGAATTGCACACCAGCGAACTCGAAAGAAATGCGATTCCAAACATGATTTGGTGAAGGCTTTTTTCTTTTCTATTGGTAAATCGGGAGACTGTGTTTTCTGTGGGTTAAGGGAGAGAGGACAATGCACTTCCAGTCTCTTTCCGCAGCACAGAAACTTAAAACCGGAAGATTTAAACGAGATGGTCAAATCGCTTCATCGCCTTGTTAGCAAGGCGACCGCAGTTAATAGCGTCTCTGGTTTGGAAACGGAGATCGACAGCGAAAGTTTGCTGCCGTCACTGACTACAGAGGCGTCCAGAGTTCCCAGGGAAAGCAGAGCACGCGGCGAGAGGTGAACGAGTGAGACGTCGATATATGGTGATATCAAGCGACTTCTCTCTTTCTCGACTCAGTGTATATCTGTGCACAAGAGTAACGTAATCTCTGTGATGTTGTCGTCTACGTGGCGGGATGAATAAGCATATGTGTCGTAACAAGCAGGTGCTATCAGTTTGTTACGAGCAGAAGGCAACGTAGCTTCGTATATGACCAATGTTAGCTGCTAAGTACTGCCTCCAGACGCATGTGTGGATACGTTCCAGAACTTTAATGGTAGCCGGAAGGTTCGATGTTTACATCGAAGCGCTGATCGGAACGAAACAGAAGAGTCGTTGTATCTGTCATTCACAGAAATCTTCAGAGTACCAGAGACGCTCTCCTACATAAAGTCAGTGTACTAAACAGAAATTAAAGATTTTAATAGTACGCAGTAGTTGTAGCATAGCAGTTGTCTTTGCTGTAATTGTCCTGTGGTTTTCAAACTTTAGATTCACTCCAATTCCTAGTAGTTTTCTACTACGGAGAATTAAAACACGGCGGGGTGCGGACTCTAAAATCCGCATGAGCAGCTACTAATGATACATCTCTCCTCTGTCGTCATCAAGTATAATTATTAAAGTACGTGGTCAGAAATTGTAAGACGTAGCAGGCCTACTTCGAGGAGGAAGAAGCAGCTAGAACGAAAACATTTTGCCAACGGAGGTTGTGCGATTCGCATGCCGAGCAGAAAATAAAGCGATGGAAATCTCTACGTTTGACGCTTGTAACCCGCGGTGTTCCAAACAATCGATTACGTGTACCCCAATTTAAAAGGTTTCACAAGCGTCTTAGACCTTGTCTTAGTGAGAAGGGTGTAAGGACAAGCTCTTGAGATGTGGTGCTATAGACGAATGTTGAAAATTAGGTGGACTGATAAGGTAAGGAATGAGGAGGTTCTACGCAGAATCGGAGAGGAAAGGAATATGTGGAAAACACTGACAAGGAGAAGGGACAGGATGATAGGACATCTGGTAAGACATGAGGGTATGACTTCCATGGTACTAGAGGGAGCTGTAGAGGGCAAAAACTGTAGAGGAAGACAGAGATTGGAATACGTCAAGCAAATAATTGAGGACGTGGGTTGCAAGTGCTACTCTGAGATGAAGAGGTTAGCACAGGAAAAGAATTCGTGGCGGGCCGCATCAAACCAGTCAGTAGACTGATGACAAAAAAAAAAAAAACTAGCCTCCACGTTTCGAGAATCACAATTTTTAAACGCATGGCCTCTGCGGTGCAGCTGTCCTCGGTGCAGCGAACGTATCAGTGTCTTCCTAATGCGAGGAGGAGACGTTAACAAATAACGGAGAGAGTGGATTTCCTACTGACGCCAGTGAAATAGGAAGGTGGATGATGATGATGAGATTGCACATAAGGGGATACTGGAAAGTTATCCACGTCCGTTAAAGCGTTGGCTGCTGCTTTATTGAGAGACGGAAATTACGCTCGTCGTGCAGGAAGAGCTAGCCGATCGCTGGTCTAAGAGATTCCTCACAAAAGTTTAGGCGTTTAGTGGTGGCCAGAAAACATCTGATCGAGTAAGGCCCCATCCGTACCGCTGTGCCCAGAGTCACGGGACGCCACGCCGTGTCGCCGGCCGCTGCTGGTGACCGGCAGCCTCTGCCGCTGAGTGGGTGGGTGGCTGTGGTCGTAGCTTCCGGTTTCCTGAACAGTTTCTCACACACCGCGTGGACTCGAAGAATACAGACGTGCAATATCAATAACGTTTGTTTCGTTTAAAGACTTTTAACAACTTCCTTGCAAAAAAATCGGAAGCATTATTTTACAGCACGCCCCTGTAGATGAATCTGAGTCAGAGAGACAAACATACGGAGACATGAAGTCCTCTTGCTATCCTCTAACATACCTACGGCACAAGAATAATACTATACGGAAACAAACACACGTCATCTATTTCTCCTAGCCAGCGTCTAACTTTATGACATATATTTACAGTTTTAACTACACTGCCTCACGTCTCAGCGTAGGTCAGCTACAAGAATTTAATAAGATATCCGCTGAAAGTTTCCATGATCATACTGAGGCACCAGTGTGTACAATAAAGCAAACACAACGTTTACACGATCCACAAAACTAGCAAGGTGAAAATTTTGATAAACGTGTTAGACACGCATCGTTTTTTTTTTATATTGGTGTTACTTTTACACCCTTGGTCTCTACATGACATTTACCCTCGTTGAATCGAACTTTGCAGTACTGTCATAATAATTTTTTTGAGAGTTGGACTACAGTGGAATCTTACGGAGATGGAACATACGGCACAAGAGCGTTGTCCAAAACTCAAAAATACATCAGCCTATGCGTTCGAAGCCGCCTTATTAACCCCCACAGCACCACCGCACCCTGATTACGAGCGTTCTGTACATAAATGAACTGGTCGCTGGTGGAAGATTATTCGACGCAAGGTTTCCGAGTCCACAAATCGCTGCAAAACCTCCGACTGAGGAGAGGCACATAAACACTCCTGTACGTTCGGCTGGCATCTGCGATGTCACCAGCCACCGGATGCGTACGAGAGCCTTTGCCTTTGCCATTCGGTGGCTGTGGTCGCGGCAATTTAGAAATTATCCAGCGGTGCACGATACAGGACTGCTATGTATCAGATCGATTTCTGTGGTGCAGCAAAAATATAACAATTCAGTATCTTCCAATTAAATAAAAAGAGTAAGTGCAATGTTTTCAGCTAAATGCAATAAATTCGAGAGTTGGAACTTAAATTGAGGCAACTATTTATTCACAACCTATACAAAAGAGTTACATGTTTGCACCTGTTACTGTCCTTCAAAATAGTCACCAGCCTTGTGTAGAACCCTTTGCCATCAATGTGCAAGCCGTAGCAGAGCCTGTTCTGTTGATGGTACAAATGGAGCAGACTGAAGATATGGTGATTCTCGTTATCCTCCACGGCAGACCGTGAATGCACGGTATTACTGTTCGTTTTTGGAGCATCACCTGCGACCAGCTTTGCGAAAAAAGCGGCGACACTTTCTGCGCAACCCACACATCATTTTGCACGACAATGCGCGGGCGCATACAGCACAAGCTGCGGCTGTTCTGTTCGGTCCATGAGACTGGGATGTACTGTACCATCCACTGTACTCCCCAGACTTAAGTCCTTGTGACTTTGATTTGATTCCGAAGATGAAGGAACCACTTCGTGACATTCGCTTCAGAACTGTTCCAGAGATTCGACAGGCAGTAGACCGCTGCACTCGCACCATCAACAGAAGAGACTCTGCTGACGGTATGCTACGCCTTCCACATCGCTGGCAACGGGTTCTAGACGACGCTGGTGACTACCTTGAAGGACAATAACAGGTGCAAACATGTAACTCTTTTGTATCGGTTGTGAATAACTAGTGGCCACCATTTAAGTTCCAACCCTCGTAATTTCTCGCCCATCGCAGTATTCATACATCCTCACACCGCATCAAATAACTTTGTCCACATTAACCAACATTTTTGGAAGCAAGAGGGAACGTGACAATGTGGGCATTTCTTAACGGGGTTGAGCGTCTCCGTGCGAACAAATATCGGTTGTGGAGCTGGAAGACTTTCATCGGTAACCGCATTTCCAGAATCGATATAACAGTGTCAACATGACCAACCAGTAGCTGTTTTGTGAGATAGATCTATGGAATCCGCCTTTGATGACCCATCGTAGGACGCACTACACAAATCGTACTGTGCTTCATTCACAGAAACGATTTCTGTATTACATACACTTACGTACGTGAGTGTCTTCCTGAGAAGTTAAGGATTCAAATGGTAACAAATAATTCTAGGATAAGAGACGTGTCTGGCTCTTTCTGGGACATGGTTTTGAAACAATTGCAGATACCTCTATCTGTTACGGCTTTGTGCTATCGACTATCAAACGCGATAGAGGATCGACATTATACTTGAAAAGAGGTTATAATAATGATAACTTTTCTTGTTTCGCAATGTCAACAAGACGAGTTTAGGTCTGTTGCTACATACGACAGGACTGTTGATCACCGCACCATTTCCGTACAGGAAATTTAAATGTCACAGCAGTTCAAAAAAATGGCTCTGAGCACTATGGGACTTAACATCTGAGCTCATCAGTCCCCTAGAACTTAGAACTACTTAAACCTAACTAACCGAAGGACATCACACACGTCCATGCTCGAGGCAGGATTCGAACCTGCGACCGTAACAGTCGCGGGGTTCCGGACTGAAGCGCCTACAACCGCACGGCCACCGTGGCCGGCTGTCACAGCAGTGTAAACACGTCGCCTACAGGGTTCGCGTGATGCTTTTGCTGAATCAGAAGACAGAGTGACTGATAATTGTATAGTTGGAAGCTGTAACCAGGAGAGTTAAAACCGATCGGGCCGCGCGGGATTAGCAGAGCGGTCTCAGGTTAAGTAGTGTGTAAGCTGAGGGACTGATGACCTTAGCAGTTAAGTCCGATAAGTTTTCACACACATCTGAACATTTTTTTAACAAAACCGATCGGAAACATTTCCGCCGTTTGCTTTTTCAAGATGTATCGGGCCTACATTAAAACAAAAATGAGACACGCTGGAAAGTAAAATTAAAAAAAAATTTTTTTTCCATAAACGCATGGAACTTTCAGAATAGTCATTGTATTACTTTAAGGAGCAGAATGTCAGGGCAGACACACTCGATTACAGGGGTAGCATATGCGGCAGTGCAGGATCGTTAATAATGAATGAGTCGCGAGTGTCGATGTTATGACGTCACCATAGTGTATGAGCAAGAGACGTCCCTCGAGACCAGAATATACGTAACGGAACTGAAGCGAAGGGAACAGTTAATCCTGGGAGGCGCGCCATATTTCCAACATTTTCCGCCGTTTTCTACTTGGCTTATCTAAGTATAATATTTCAAACTAGTGTTTACATTACTGTTATCAACGCAAAACCGAGGGATACAGATATTTTTTTTTATATCATAAAGAGGCTTTACACTTTCTGTCATCTGAGGACCATATTTCGCAACAATAAATTCAACCTGGACAGCGGCCATTGTCTTAACGTCGAGTGACCATAGAGCAATTGGCAGAATTTAATTGGTATCCATGTGGGGAAACAGCGCCGCAGACATCGACACCTTACGTGGTAGCAAGGCGCCACTGATAGGGTCCCGGAACAAAGGCGATGATCATTTTTGAAATTATCTTCATTTGTTACTCAAGTTTGGGGGCAAGAATACGGATAATGTGTGACGCAAGAAAGCCGTCGCGAACAACTCCGTTCCCGGTTGTAACGGAACTTTCGGCCTACAGCTGTTTTCGCGGCAATTTATAAACACCGCGTCATTTTAATTGCCGGTCTATTTGATACTGACGAATTACAGAGCAGTGAACTGGAAAGAAACGTGATGGTGATGAGATGGAGGCCATTTCTTAGCTATAGTTTATTGACTTTTCTGTGGATTAAGGGAGGCAACACTATGCACTTTCAGTCTGTTCCCCTAAGCAATGCACATCTACATCTACATCCATACTCCGCAAGCCACCTGACGGTGTGTGGCGGAGGGTACCTTGAGTACCTCTATCGGTTCTCCTATTCCAGTCTCGTATTGTTCGTTTAAAGGAGGATTGTCGGTATGCCTCTGTGTGGGCTCTAATCTCTCTGATTTTATCCTCATGGTCTTTACGCGAGATTTACGTAGGAGGGAGCAATATACTGCTTGACTATTCGGTGAAGGTTTCGCGAGAAACATCTAGCAGCGCAATTGAGCCCTTTAGTAGGAAAGTGTGAGCATCATATCCGTAACTCACAAGACTTTATTCGTCGGCTCAAGAACTTACGACTCGCACCATCAGATATACTCGTGAGTTTTGACGTAGTCTCACTTTTTACTCGTGTACCATTGCAGGAATCGTTGTTGCTCATTAGCGAGAACCTGGATGGGGAACGTTTAGAGTTATTCCAACATGTGCTCACCTCGACATACTTTTTATTTAATGGACAATACTTTGAACAGACTGACGGCGTCGCAATGGGTAGTCCCCTGTCTCCCATTGTGGCTAATCTTTTCATGGAAGACTTCGAGGAGAGAGCGCTCCAGACGTCGGATTTGAAACCTACGTGCTTTTGGCGATATGTGGACGACACCTTTGTTATGTAGCCTCACGGCATTGCATCGCTGAATGTTTTTCTTGGGCATCTTAACTCGCTTCATCCCAACATCAAGTTCACGATGGAGATGGAGAAAAACGGCGAACTTCCATTCCTGGACGTGTTGGTACGGAGAAAAGAAGATGGCACGTTAGGTCACTCAGTGTACCGTAAACCAACACATACGGACTTATACTTACAGGCCACCAGCTGTCACCATCCTTCGCAACGAAGTGGCGTACTGAGGACGTCGGTCCACAGAGCACGAGCCATATCAGACTCAGACAGCTTATCCAATGAGTTACTCCATCTGCGTACCATTTTCCAACAAAATGGGTACTCCGAACGGGAGATTCGCCGTGCCTTACAACCAAAGCGGGTTACCCAACGTGAGGAAGTGGAAGAAGGCGAAGAACAAAGGGGAATGGTCATCTTGCCATACATCGGCGGTGTCTCTTCAAAAATAGGAAGACTATTGAAGAGGCATAAAGTTAAATGTGTTTTTCGTCCGCCGGCAAAACTCAGAGCTCTCTTGGGCTCATCTAAGGACAGCCTTGGCCTAAGAAGACCCGGTGTTTACGAGATTCCTTGTAGCCGCGGCATGTCGTACATCGGACAAACTTGTCGCACTTTATAAGAGAGATGCACTGAACACCGACGCTACACTCGTCTGGAGCAACCAGAAAAGTCTGCAGTGGCCGAGCATGGTCTCAGTACAGGCCACTCTATGAATTACCTACATACAAAAATTCTCGCATCGACGAGTTCGTACTGGGACAGTGTTATTAAGGAAACAGTGGAAATGTCGACGAATCTTGTAAACAGAGACACGGGCTTTCAGCTTAGTTCAGCATGGGATCCTGCACTGGCCATATTGAAGTCGCTTCGAGCAGAGAGGAATACTTTTGGTCATAAGACGGACGACGATTCGCCAGCAACATAAATATTCTGTTGACAACGGGAGGATAATCAAGGCACCTACGTGGACGCGCAGTACTGCTTGCGGCTTCCGACAGAGGTCGCTGGGGCTGCCGATGGCAGCGCAGAGCAGCGGCGGCAGCCTCCGCGCGTGCGCCGAAGTATTTGGTTCTTCATCCTGTAGGTGGCGTTACTGTCCTTCCAGCTATCAGTTGATATCGTCGCTATTGGCCATCGAATTTGGCGCCTCCACGCATGCGCACTTCCTGCCTAAAACTGGCACAAATGGGGAGCCCTGGTCCTGCCTTAGCAGTGTGTTTGTCGCACCTGAAGATGTCGGCCAGTTGCGCTGACGAAATATTGTGGAGTTTTCACTATGACATCCGACGTCTCGCCCGAGAACCATATATACAAATTCATTTTAATTGTATAGCTAGTGGATTGAGTACATTTTTTGTTTTTCCGTTTTCCGCATAAACATAAGGTCAGGCGGTGTACCACCTCTTGGAGTATGCGACGCATAGTTGCCGGTGAGGTGAAGCAACAGTTTTCTGAATTCAAACCGTGCACTTGCAAAGACTGCCATTTCACTTTATTGATAATCCTAGCGAACGCCGCCATGTTGGAAATTGAAGTCGTTTGAACTCGAACGCCATGTCGGTTGGAATGAGTGGTATTTGTGGAAGCAGTACGTCTTCACCTTTATGAGGTCGAATCAGAATTGTAGCTTCAGTTAGACTATTGAACAATGTTTTGACCACTAGCCTAGTGCCATTGCATAACTCTGCCCGACTGATGTTTCTCAGTAATATAATTGACACTCCAGTTTATAGCTTCATTAAGTGTGATGGTAATTAGGGAACATCGATAGAATTAAGAAATTCAGTTGTAAAATTCACTGCTTTACCTTGGTTCACCACAGAGTCAGTGTATTTGTATGTCACCATTTCACCTTCAATTCTGTTTAGAATGATGTTCATGTCATGTACGTCGCTATTTCTAGCCTCAAGAATGAACCGAACTCATGCAGTTTTGAACCTCCTGAGCTGAGTGCATTTCGACTGTACTATCTGCCGTTTGAGTTATCTTATCCACTGTTTCGTCAGATGTAACTAAAATACTTCGAATGATTCTAGGAAGTTTTTCAAGTCTAAGTGTATTCAAGATCTTGTTGGACAGGTTGGTACTCGCATAGCCCCACATTTTCCTTAAGGGGGGCAGGACGTGAAACGGCCGACTTGAAGCAGGAGAGGCACCACAGGACGTTTTAATGTACACTGTCTATACTTTTACAAATAAATTCATAAAAATTTGTTAGCATGGCCAGGAAGGATTCAGGAGCCACACTCATAGCACAGGAAGTTCAAAAACATAACAAAACAAACTTTTTTTACCTGTGGAATTTCATCACTTTTTCACTTGGTATTGGCTGCATTTGTTGCTGTAGGTACACTTTTCTTCGTAAGTAAGACAGATTCTTCGATGAATTTTGCACAGCATACAAACCATACTTACAGGTGTATGAAACTCTAGAATTTCCCAAATCTGTTAAAAACTGTGATTCGAGTTTTCTCTAAACACGAAGTTTAAAACGTAACAGCCCATTCATTTTTCCATAGATGAAATAAATTCTAGAGTTTCATACACCTGTAAGTATGGTTTGTAAGTTGTGCAAAATTCATCAAAGAATCTTTCTTACTTATGAAGAAAAGTGTACCTATAGCAACAAATGCAGCCAACAGTAAGTGAAAAAAAAATTTGGAAATTTCACATTTAAAAATATTATTTTTTCGTGTTTTTGAACTTCCTGAGTGTGAATCCTGAATCCTTCCTGGTCATGCTGACAGAGTTGTATGAATTTATTTGTAAAAGTATAGACAGTGAAAATGAAAATGTCCTGTGGTGCCTCTCCTTCTCGAAGTCGGCCCGTTTGACGTCCCACCCCCCCTTAACAGTTGGCTAGGCTTGGTATCACTGAGTTTTAAACCCTTAAGAGTGGGAGTCAGCTCTGGCACAGACAAGAAATCCAGAATGATCTGTAGGTAATACTTTCAAATTAAAAAGACATTTTGTTACTAAAAAGAAAATAAATATAACTTCACTTCTCGTTATGAGTGACTTGATGTGCTTCCTGTGCATCCTGCACACAACTACTTTTACTCTCTATTACCACTGCAGAAAAAGGCTATTACTCAGTACCGATGCTACCCAAGCCTGCAGCCGGACTGGGCCTAACCAGCAATGGGCAGCTCGTTAAGTCCTCATTGACAGAACTAGCACTCCACAGCTGTGGCTACGCCATGTCTCCGCAATATCCTTTCTTTCAGGAGTGCTAGTTCTGCAAGGTTCGCAGGAGAGCTTCTGCAAAGTTTGGATGGTAGAAGACCAGGTACTGGTGGAAGTAAAGCTGTGAGGACGGGGCGTGAGTCGTGCTTGGGTGGCACAGTTGGTAGAGCACTTGCCCGCGAAAGGCAAAGGTCCCGAGTTCGAGTCTCGGTCCGGCACACAGTTTTAATCTGCCAGGAAGTTTCAAACGTGCACAATCTCTGATCTATGAGACTACCTTATCTGATGCGCACTGAATGTGCGTTATGGTTCCCTTGTAGTTGGAAGCCGACATTCAGCAGCAAGATGGTGGATTGGCTGTATGGACAGACCACAGTCATAATTTGCAGAACTAGCCCCTCTCGACTTAGGTAGTAGGAGATGGTTGTTCTCTTATGGACAATTCAGAGTCACTTTCTAATTGAGCCAGTTACCCTAACCTCAATGTTGTCATAACGACAACAAGGTCACATGTTGCAACACTCCCTGAAGAGGCTGTGTCCTTCACAACCCGCTGTATCGTCACATGACGACTCAACTGTGCTAAGTCCTTAGATCTCTGGCTCCCCAGATGTGTTGGTTCGATTACCTGCATGTGCAATTATCAAATTGTGTGGTAATCTTCCTGCTGTCCCCTGGATCCTGAATTACACATAATAATTTCTTCAGATAATTATGCATGATTTTATCAGACAATTATGCTGCTTCCTAGCTCTTAGTCCCTTGATTCTGAGATGTATGTCAGAGATAATTATAGTGTTCGTGATGTGATATTTTCCATCATCCTCTTTGAAAATTAAATGTATTTCTCATTGTTCTTGGCTACAGCACTGAACAAATCGTCAGGCATAGCTAATTTTGTATCCAGGACCTACTGCAGGAAAAAAGTCTTAAATTACCATTTAGATATGTACCTGTTGCAATATTGCATTCAATGTAAACTGTGTCAGTCGGGAATACATCTAGAGGCAGGTCAGATTCGTAAACAATTTCGGCATCCAGTCCTTGATAATATTCTCTCAGAAAGCCTAGAAGTTGTACTACTGAATCTTCTTTTGTAAGTTTAATACCCTCTTCAGTTGTTCACAACACTGCTTTAAGTGTCTTGGTATTTTCAGGTGACTTCAATCCTTTTATATGCTGTCTTAAATGTGTGTTTATATCATTGACATTTATTGACACTGTGCCTTACCCACGCTATTAACTGAACGAGTGAGTGTATTTATTATTTGTATGTTTGAGGGTTTGTGGAATAGTATGAACTGTTTATTGTATCTTAAGTATCTTGCATAATATTTATGTTTCATGCTACTGCTGCTGGACATATCACCGCTGGAACTGCTTCAATAAAAGACAAATATATTATACATTTCAAAAAAATTGTTTACTAATTTTTTTCCACACTGAAAATAAAAATATATATTGTAGCCATGTTTCTTATTATCCATTTTGCCTTACATCCTACAATATTGTTTAAGTTGCTGGTATTTAGATGGTATAAATGTTGCTTGCATAGTGTTCAAACCAATAAGAGCAATGACGTATTTCAGTTCTTCGTTTGTAATACCAGGTTCTACAGATTTAATATTTATAGGAGTTAAAATAGCAGACTTCAGTACTACATGCACACTTTCATTTACGCATTGTTATAAAACATATTGAATACTATATTCACACACACGACTCACAACAGCATTAAATAACTCTTTCATGTATGGTTGCCATCGACTTTTTCTGCTGCAATCCAAAAGTGCACAGTGTAACCAACACAAATTCAGAACACCTCAAGGTTTTAAATAAACACACAGTGAAGAGTCCTGCAATGACGATGATAACTTTATTGTAGGAGTTTCACACAAGTCAGTGATGGTCGCCATGTTGCGACAGATGCTCATCAGGAGAAAATTGATATGAATTGTCGTCTTTTGTCATCAACCTCTCAGAGTGCTTCATCCGCTTACAATGCACTCCCTACTTCATCTCTGTAACTTGTATTTTGGCTTTATGTCTATCTTCTTAGTGTGAGCACTATTGATCTAGGTCGTACAGTAGTATTCAGTAAGAGTATAACTATGATAGGGCTGAAGCTGAGGACCTTGAAGCAAGAGAATTAGCTCCTCATGAGGTACCACCAAGGTTTTGACTGCAGCTTCTACAACTGGAAGATGCTGCTTGTAAGTTGAGAGTTGTATCTAGTGTTATTCCTCAGTATTTTGGTGTACTGCAACCTCTCAATCTGACTTCTGGTATGTAATCTTACTGTCTTTTGCGTAGGTGAGGATTTGGATGGAGCCAGCATTTATTGATGTATACATCCAAGACTTCCATGTCAGTGGATAAAGTGGTTTCTGCATCAAAAACATTGGGGCGCTCGGCCGCCAAATAAATGTCATCAGCATAAATGAATTTTCTTGAAGACGTTTCTGGTAAACTGTGCGTGCACAGACCAATAAGGAGGGAACCCAGAACAGAGGCTTGAAGCAAAGTGTCATTTAGTTTAAATACGTTTCATCTATCACTGTCAGAATAGATATGAAAACATTTATTGCTTCACATGTTATTAAGTAAGTCTTTCATTTATGAGATGGAATAACGGTCTTGAATTTCTAAAAAAGTGCGTCTCGCCAAGCAGTGTCATAAAATTCTGATTAAAAAATGGCAGTTACACTTATTAATTTCTGCTCATACACATTTTCGATATAGGTAGCGAGAGAAAATACCTGACTATTAAATTAAATCATATTTTGAAGCTGGTCTAGTACCTTTATTTTTAGCGAAATAGTGTGTTCTGTTTGTCCCTATTGGTTCTGAGCTGCACTCTGTATGTTCGTTGGTGAAATGAAATGTCGTGTGACGAGGGCCTCCCGTCGGGTAGACCGTTCGCCTAGTGCAAGTCTTTCGAGTTGACGCCACTTCGGCGACCTGCGCGTCGATGGGGATGAAATGATGATGATTAGGACAACACAACACCCAGTCCCTGTTCGGAGAAAATGTCTGACCCAGCCGGGAATCGAACCTGGGCCCTTTCGATTGACAATCTGTCGCGCTGACCACTCAGCTACCGGAGGCGGACATGTTCGTTGGTGTAAACGACAATCTACTGGATACCTGGCTCATTAGCCAGCATTGTATGTTTTCATTATTTCTGTTTGCTTATTATCTTTGTTTATCGTTCACATTGATGCGATGGGTACACTCCATTTACTTACATAGTTCAGAAATATGTTATTAGATGATAGATTACTAGCTTACAGTTTACATGGACACAGAGTATTTACCACAACTCGCATATTAGCACTACTTAACTTTCATAACTTAGAAATAATGTATCTTGCTGAAGATTATTAAATACAGTTAAACCTAAGACAATTTTATGTTTCTTGTTTCTTTGATAGACCACACGAAGGTTGTTTGGCAACTGAAACGTCTAATGATTTGTAAAGCAATGTATTTTTGCCACCAAGAAAACCAAAAGATTTTATACCTTAGTTTCAAAAATTTAGGAATACATAAGATGACTTATATCCATCACCTGATATGTCAGGTCACAATAACATGTGATTATGTTTAAACAATTACGTCATCCGTTTCAAATTGACCTCGTTAAGGAATGTGTGTTTCTGAGATGCTGATCCCAATAACATTCACTGTTTATAGGGGCGAGGTGAAAATGAAAAGCTTTAAGTTTAGTACGGGCATCAACATGCCTAACCCAAAGTGTTATACACTGAGCTGGAAAGCGCTTAATGATGTTGTGGTACTGTTTATCTTCAGTCATAGGCTCTTATTTGGCTTGGACATTGGAAGATGTTATTATTCTGATTACTTAGTCCTGTCATTCATCTCATGGCTACCTGAAAAAAAAAAAACAAAAAAAAAACCCTGGGATTGTTTGTCCAACGTCAAGGCATTCTGTGTTCTGTGCATGTGTATTGGTTGTCTTTTCGACTAGTGCTTAGAAAGTAATCTGTAGTACGATATGAAAGGGGTTTATGATGTGATGGTGTAAGTCAGATTTTGACGAAAATGAGTTAAGTGCTATGTTACGTAGCAGAAATTGCTATCTTCTGGATGGCATAGTGATATCTGTCCTTATATTCACAATAGAATAGCTATATTATATGTATAATTTCTGTTCACATGACGTGATATCGGTTTTGTTTATAGTGAAGCAATTGCGTCAGTTACATCTAACTGAAGGCAATACTATAGTGGACATAGGTGATGGTGAGGTAGCAGATATGATACTGCGAGAAGAATTTGACAGAGCTCTGAAAGATCTAAGTAGAATCACAGTAGGTGATAATCTGTCAGAAATACTGACTGTCCCCAGACAGGACAATACTTCTCCATCTGGGTTGAAAGATGAAAGAGACAGGCGAAAGACCCTCAGACTTAAAGGAGAAAGTAATAACTCGAAAGAAAACAGCTGCTGACAGGTACTGAAATTACCGAACTATCTGTTTCATAAGTAATGGTTCCCCCCAGGGAAGTGTGGTAGGTCCGCTGTTGTTTTCTATCTACATAAATGATCTTTTGGATAGGGTGGATAGCAATGTGCGGCTGTTTGCTGATGATGCTGTGGTGTACGGGAAGGTGTCGTCGTTGAGTGACTGTAGGAGGATACAAGATGACTTGGACAGGATTTGTGATTGGTGTAAAGAACGGCAGCTAACTCTAAATATAGATAAATGTAAATTAATGCAGATGAATAAGAAAAAGAATCCCGTAATGTTTGAATACTCCATTAGTAGTGTAGCGCTTGACACAGTCACGTCGATTAAATATTTTGGCGTAACATTGCAGAGCGATATGAAGCGGGACAAGCATGTAATGGCAGTTGTGGGGAAGGCGGATAGGCGTCTTCGGTTCATTGGTAGAATTTTGGGAAGATGTGGTTCATCTGTAAAGGAGACCGCTTATAAAACACTAATACGATCTGTTCTTGAATACTCCTCAAGCGTTTGGGATCCTTATCAGGTCGGATTGAGGGAGGACATAGAAGCAATTCAGAGGCGGACAGCTAGATTTGTTACTGGTAGGTTTGATCATCACGCGAGTGTTACGGAAATGCTTCAGGAACTCGGGTGGGAGTCTCTAGAGGAAAGGAGGCATTCTATTCGTCAATCGCTACTGAGGAAATTTAGAGAACCAGCATTTGAGGCTGACTGCAGTACAATTTTACTGCCGGCAACTTACATTTCGCGGAAAGACCACAAAGATAAGATAAGAGAGATTAGGGCTCGTACAGAGGCATATAGGCAGTCATTTTTCCCTCGTTCTGTTTGGGAGTGGAACAGGGAGAGAAGATGTTAGTTGTGGTACGAGGTACGCTCCGCCACGCACCGTATGGTGGATTGCGGAGTATGTATGTAGATGTAGATGTATATGAGTGTAAGAACAGGTATATTCTGACCTCAGGGTAGATCAGTCTGAATTTCGTAGTAATGTAAGAACATGAAAGGCAATATTGCCCATATGACTTATCTGAGAAGATAGGTTAAGGAAAGGCGAACCTACGTTTACAGCATTTGTAGACTTACAGGCAGCTCTTGAAAATATTGACAGAAATACTGACACTGAAATTCTGAAGGTAACAACAAGCTAGTTACAACTTGTGCAGAAACCAGACGGCAGTTCTAAGAGTTTAGGAGCATGAAAGGGAAGTAGTAGTGGTTGAGAACGGAGTGAGACAGCGTTGTAGACAATTCCCGCTGTCATTCAATCTGTATATCGAACAAGCCGTAAAGGAAACCAAGGTAGGAATTAAAGTTCATGGAGAAGGAATGAAAATTGTGAGGTTTGCCAATGTCATTGTAATTCTGCCAGAGACAGAAAAAGACCAGGAAAAGCAGTTGAATGGAATGGACAGTATCTTGAAAGGAGGATGTAAGATGAACAGCAACAAAAGCGAAAGATGGATAATAGAATATAGTCGAATTTAATCAGGTGGCGCTAAGGAAATTAGATTAGCAAACGAGGCACTGAAGGTAGTAGATGAGGTTTTGCTATTCGAGCAGTAAACTGACTGATAATAGCAGAGGTAGAGACAATGTAGACTGGCAATGGCAAGAGAAGCGTTTCTGAAGAAGAGAAATTTGTTAACATCGAATATATATTTAGGCGTTAGGTAGTCTTTTCTGAAGGTATTTTAACGGAATTCGTCATATATGGAAGTGAAACGTGGACAGTAATTAGTTTAGACAGAATGAGAATAGAGGCTTTCGAAATGTGGAGCTATGGAAGAATGTTGAAGTTTAGATGGGTAGTTCATGTAATTAATGAGGAGGTACTGAATAGAATTGGGCAGACAACAACTTTATGCACTACTTGACCAAAAGAAGAAATCTGATGATGGGTCATTTCTGAGATATCTAGGTATCACCAATTTAGTACTGGAGTTACGTGGAGGCCGACCAAGAGATGAATACAGAAAACAGACTCAGAAGGATACAGGTTGCAGTGGGTATTCGGAGATGAAGGGCCTTGCACAGAATAGAGTAGCTTGGAGAGCTGCAGCAAACCAGTTTTGGACTCAAGGCAACAACAACGACAACATCTCACTGTGCTGTATCATCTCATGTTCTGATTGGTGTAGCTGATTTATGAAGAACCTCGTTTAGTTCTTCAGTGTTTATAAGTGACTGGCAGAATATGTCTGATGTAGCTTCGAGGATGACTTGTGGGGAATGTAGGGTGCGTCTGAAAAGTTCGATGAATGGTTTCAGAAAACAAAGGAAACAAGACTTACAAACGAAGCAGCTTCACTGAGATCAACTTCAGCCACAACATACTTCCGATGTCGGTTGTAAAGCTATTGAAGCTGCCAGTCAACGTGTCTTCTGGAATCGCTCAAAGCACCAGGGTCACGCGTTGTTGGACGTCCGCATGATTACAGAAAATGCAACCAATACGACTCGGAGACAAAGCGACAGTCAGTAGCACTGTGCTCATAGTCTTCTTTGCCTCCCAAAAACGGTCATATGAGAAAATCCAAGTTTAATATGATGTTGACCACCTTCTCCGACAGCCAGGGCTTGATGCGTCTACATTTCTACACGAGGGAAGTAGGGAAGACGATGAACACCACGCGAGTGACTGTCGCTTGATCTTCGGATCGTAGAGGCAGGACCGGGTTTCATTACCTTCAATGATGTGGATATCCAACAACGAGCTACCATGACGCTTCGAGTCATGCAACAAAAAGCGATTGCTGACAGTTTACAACACCTTCACAATGTCAGGAGTGTTACAGCTAACGGTTAATACTTTGAAGGCCAGTAAACGTATTTTGTTTCTAACTCTTGGTACCTTTATTTTCTGAAGCCGTTCATCGAATTTTTCAGACGCACATTGTATATACATATTTGAAGCATAGGTAACTGAAGGTCACAGGTTGGTGCTGAAGGAGAGATTTCTAGTACCAGTGTATTTTAATCTACTGAGCCTATATCTGGCGCCTTTCCCCTTTATTTTCTTTGTACTGAAAGTTTCGTGCAGTGAGACACAAGCAAAGCCGTATGCTAGGTTTTCAGCTATTCGTAGGATGCTCTTGTTGTTAGATATGATCTGTTTAGTGGGACTGCGGGTCATTAGTCATGCCTACACTGCATGTACAAGTATTGGATGAACGAATATTTTATGCGTAAACTATGACATTGGCTGATAATTGCGTACTTCACTAGTCGTACTCGGCTGAGTCAATTCTCTAATCTCTTATTATGTTCTTCTGCCAGTTTAATAGTTCGTCTACGTGAATTCGGAGGTATTTTAAGTGTGCTTGTAGGGTGATCTTGCATAGAGGGGAATATTTAGCTTCTTTGGTACATGTTCTAGCAAACTGATAAGATGTCGGTGCCACAACAATATTAATTGAATTACTTTTGAAAACATGATGGGAGTGGCAGTGATCAATGAGTTACAAATATTTACTATCAAAAACAGTCTAGATCAAGATTTGTATTTAATAAGTTGACCGGTTTCGACCACTGCTGTGGTAATCTTCAGACCATTGAGTAGGAACCTCTCTCAGCTGGAGTGATTCTCCAGCTGAAAGAGGTTCCTACTCAGTGGTCTGAAGATGACCACAGTAGTGGTCGAAACCGGTCACCTTAATAAATGTAAATCGTGATCAAGACTGTTTTTAATAGTAAATATTAACTGACTTCTTATGGGGTTGGATCTTATCCTCAACTTGCTTAGCCAAAATTCCAGGTTGTTTCTGTATGCGTTGACCAACTTCTTAATTCTGCCGCATGTTGGGCCGTGACACTAGTACACAGTACCATGTGCGTATAAGGCTATCCCTTTGTTACACGATCGAGGTTTAGAGGCATCAGATGTGTAGGTTGTGTGTAGCATTGAAGACGTGACTGATGTGCCCCAGCCGGCCCTTGTGACCGAGCGGTTCTAGCCGCTTCAGTCCGGAACCGCGCTCCTGCTGCGGTCGCAGGTTCGAATCCCGCCTCGGGCATGGATGTGTGTGAAGTCCTTAGGTTAGTTAGGTTTAAGTAGTTTTAAGCCTAGGGGAGTGATGATCTCAGATGTTAAGTCCCATTGTGCTTAGAGCCATTTGAACCATTTGCGGTGCCCCTGCAACTGGCGCTAAGACTTTCGAAAGTTGATCACCGAGTAGGGCTGTTCCCCATACGATTTATAATTAACCGCACAGTTTCGCTTGGGAATTGCAAACGTAACGTTTCAAGGAACGGTCCAGCATTCCACAACAAATGGAATGCACGTTTGCTGTCCACCAGCAAGAGTGCTGCCTGTGCATCTACATTGTAGCCTTGGGCCTCTGTAGGTTTGCTGGTCAATCCTAGGATTGTGTTAGCTGGGCTGTGGTTGCTGCTGAATCTTGATTGTTCTTGTGGCATTATGCTGCTTTCTTCCTTGAATTTTCGCTATCATTGGGAGAGGGTAATCTATGATTTGGGGTTGTTTGTTTTTGGCCTATCAAGCTTAGAAATAATTTTTATTCTAGCTTGCTTCTCCTGTAGAGGGACTGGTTTCTTTTTACTGGCAGGAATGTATAATGTGTTTGAGGTGTCTTGTGGTAGCAGTAATTTAAGTTGTTGCCTTGCGCTGCCATTTCCTGGTCTGTGTTCTCTAATTTAGTATACCGGAAGCGATCGCCGATTCCTTAATTTTACGAAGTAGTGGATGTTAAGTGGTTGCAATCGGATTTCGTAGTGCCACTTCTTCGTCACTTTTGACGTATTTTGGATCTTTTTTCTGGCAATTCGCGGAGTTTTCTCGAGGTCGTCAGTGACGGCGTTCTCATCTGCTAGTAATGCTGGCTGTTCGTACATGGGTTGCTTCGGCTCCTTTGAGATTTTTTCCAAAAAACTTTTGAATTTTTTTCCAAAAGCGACTCATGTTTGAGGGTCTAGTTTTTGTGATTACCTCGTCCATCTGTCAGCTTTCACTTGGCAGGTTTCTCTTCTTATTAGGTCACTGAGTCTCTTCCACGCATTCTTAGCGCGTCCGTTTGGTTTATGTTATATTGTCTGTAGAATTTCCTTTTAAGTTTAATTTTATTCATTATGTATGTCGGGAGTCTTCCTCTATTATCTTCTTAGGGGCGTTTTAATCTGTAGCAGGATGCGTTGCTTGCACTACTTGTTGGTTATAATACGCTATAATACGTCGTTTCGATAGCTGATACGCTAGACTTTGTGCTTTAATGCCTCAATCCGAATTTTTAGACTACCAGATTTCGTGAATCTTAATTTTTTTCCAGTCTTTTAGTGGTTCATAGCTGTTGTTCGTATAGTAAATCGTAGGTGCTCATTAGACATTCTGTTGCCAGACTGAGTCTCACTGCGGTGTTTGGGTACCTATGCTGTACAAGCTACGTGATCTGGGATTAAGTTCCGTAGTGTTTAATTAATGTCGGCGAGTCACTTCTGAGTCTGACGAGATTCAGAATGGCTACAAGAAAACCACCATTTTTGTTGTTTCATTAATCTCCAAATGTTGTGGATCAAGCATCGAGTGTCCGGTGATTTTAGTTGCACCAGTTTAGTACATTTAATTTATGAAATTAGTTGACAGTTCCTCGATAGGAGGTAAATACACTCAAGCGCCTACCTGGTATAGGCATGCGTGTTCAAACAGAACATGGCACTGTGGTCGGCAACACCTATATATGAGAAGTGTCTGGCACAGTTGTTAGATCGGTTTCTGCTGCTACTATGGCATGTTATCAAGATTTAAATAAGTTCAACTTTCTCCATAAAAAAAAAAAATGGTTCAAATGGCTCTGAGCACTATGGGACTCAACTGCTGTGGTCATCAGTCCCCTAGAACTTAGAACTACTTAAACCTAACTACCCTTAGGACATCACACACATCCATGCCCAAGGCAGGATTCGAACCTGCGACCGTAGCAGCAGCGCGGTTCCGGACTGAAGCTTTCATTTTGGACCGATTTGTAAGAAGACTGTACTTACATGTTGTCACTGACGAAATAATTTGAGAGCAATAATGCTCTCGTAAGATAAAATATTTCATTAAGAAATTAAAATGAGGACCACATAGAATTAAAACACACTGAAACTGACGGAAAGCCACGCCGCTACTGGATGCTGGAGGCGACAGTCGCTGTAGCTTGCACTAGACTAACAGGCTCACATGTCGAAGCCGCCACAACGTGGACACGAAAGGAGTCGCGCCACCTAATAACAGTCGAAGATACGAGCGGCTTAAGTTACGAAAAATAATTTAATTAGCATATCAGTCCTCATCTCTCAATTCAGTGGCCAGTACTATGCAAAATGGAAACGGTTTGGGAAAATGCAGTAGCAAATAGTAGGTACCTTTTTTATACGAACGGTCAGAATGTAATAAATGAAGGAGAGAGTGTAAAACGATTTTTCTGAGTCTATTCTGAGGAAAAGGAGGAGCGAACTTCAAGCATTTCTAAGTAACAGCTTAATATCGCATAAAATATTACGTAACTGCTACTGCTCATTAAGTACCGACATTAAAAAAAGTATTCGATAATTTCTAACGCTTCAACAAACTGAAGCCTTTCATCTTTGTGTGCAGAATATTGATGTCATGAACTTCCTTAGGTTTGAGGCCTGTAGTTAATAAAAGATCGGCAAAAGACGAGTTCATTTGCTAAGAGATCTTCTTTGTATTCAACAGAAATTCCTCGTCCTGTTTATCCGTTATAATGGGCTGGACAAGTGTGAGAGCTACTTTGATATACATCTGAGTTTTGTAAGGGAGAAAGCGCTAGTTCCAGTTATGAATAAGATTGTTTTTTAGGTGATTGTTAGCAGAAAATCGGCTTTACAGTCGTATTTGTTTTGAAGGAGACACTGCATCCTGCATGACAAAGCCCCTGAAAATGGTATTGAAAAAAAAGGAAAGAAAAAGTCAAGAGTGGTAATTCTGTTATTGGTTTTATTTTTGAAAATGTTGTCCATTATGGTTGACTCGAATCCATTATTGACGGCACCAGTTTTAATAAAATCAATCTGAGCTTCGAGACTTCCACCCGACAAAGGTGTAGTAATTGTTCTACATATGGAAAAATGAAAAACGGCTTTGCTGTGATAGTGAGGGCGTGCTGAATAGGACGGTACTGTTTGGTCAGTGCAGGGTTCTCTGCGGAAAAAAACAAAACCAAGTGTAACGTTAACAAGGGATGTGGTGAAAGTGTATGGAAACTTTCCCGTGCGTTTGGATTGCTGCTGATCTGGGTACCAGGGAATGATACTATCGTGAAATCATTTAGCGTTTCGACTTTTGTCGTCTGACATAGGCCGTTTTGGTGTTTCGTTGTAGTCCGAGAAGTAACAAAATGACCATCATTGTAGTTTCGGCATTCTTGGGTTTCTATTTTTTTCTAGTATATTTTTCAATTAAAAATTTGGGGTGCTCGACTGGATTTTCCACATTTGGGTCCATTTGGGCAGTTTCCCGAAGTATGTTGTTCAACTGTTGCACGTCCTAAAAATTCAAATTCATTAGTTGTGAGGGTAAAGTTATATACAGGTCTGTCTTGTGAAGCTGGTAGTGTATTTTGAAATGGTGAACAAGTAACTGTTCAATTGTTTGCTTTTGGTCTGAGGTAACAGTACCTTTAATAGATCTACGGATGATTCTCAAATAGGTAAGCAATGCCTCTTCCAAATGGTAACAGTCTGCTTTTGGTTCCTCTTCCATATCTCCATTGGTGATGTGGTGGTCGACGTCGGTTACCGCAATGCAGAGAGAGTCTGTGGGTGGTTGTGTCCCCTGCCTGCACTTTGCCCACGCGACTGGATTGCTCTTGTGATTCCTTCAAGTCGGTTAGTAGTAGCAACCATGTTCCTGTGATTCGAAGTCTGATTGGTGTGCGCCGATCTTGGCACAGTTCTTTCATAGTTTCGGTTCCACAACTATGAAAATTCCGCTTTGTATGTAAAGAATGACAGAGTGCTGGAAAAACTTTTAGGTTATTTGATTTTCAAACAGCTGAGCAAAACTGAACATACTCAGACAGTTCTCTCTTTACTTATTCTGATCATCACTAAACTCACACACAATATTTTTAACGCAACGCAATCTGACTTTCAATAATCCCTACAAAAGAATGGTCCTGATTAACAATAACCTATACCTTTCATGAATCACTTACCTCACTAAAATCTTCATTACTCGAACTACTGCAATACAGCGAGTGCCAATACTGCCAGATAAATGAAAGATTCCAGCTACTGAGGGCACTAACTACTCATACACTACTGGCCATTAAAATTGCTACACCAAGAAGAAATGCAGATGATAAATGAATATTCAATGGACAAATATATTATACCAGAACTGACATGTGATTAGATTTTCACGCAATTTGGGTGCATAGATCATGAGAAATCAGTACCCAGAACAACCACTTCTGGCGGTAATAACGGCCTTGGTACGCCTGGTCATTGAGTCAAACTAAGCTTGGACGGCGTGTACAGGTACAGCTGCCCATGCAGCTTCAACACGATACCACAGTTCATCAAGAGTAGTGACTGGCGTATTGTGATGAGCCAGTTGCTCGGCCACCATTGACCAGACGTTTTCAATTGGTGAGAGATCTGGAGAATGTGCTGGCCAGGGCAGCAGTCGAACATTTTCTGTATCCAGGACCTGCAACATGTGGTCGTGCATTATCCTGCTGAAATGTGGGGTTTTGCAGGGATCGAATGAAGGGCAGAGCAACGGGTCGTAACACATCTGAAATGTAACGTCCACTGTTCAAAGTGCCGTAAATTAGAACAAGAGGTGACCGAGACGTGTAACCAGTGGCACCCCATACCATCACACCGGGTGATACACCAGTATGACGATGACGAATACACTCTTCCAATGTGCGTTCACCGTGATGTCGCCAAACACGGATGCAACCATCATGATGGTGTAAACAGAACCTGGATTCATCTGAAAAACTGACGTTTTGCCATTCGTACACCCAGGTTCGTCGTCGAGTACACCATGGCAGGCGCACCTGTCTGTGATGCAGCGTCAAGGGTAACCGTAGCCATGGTCCCCGAGCTGATAGTCCATGCTGCTGCAAACGTCGTCGAACTGTTTGTACAGATGGTTGTTGACTTGAAAAAGTCCCCATCTGTTGACTCACGGATCGAGACGTGGCTGCACGATCCGTTACAGTTATGCAGATAAGATGCCTGTCATCTCAACTGGTAGTGATACGAGGCCGTTGGAATCCAGCACGGCGTTTCGTATTACCCTCCCGGTCCCATCGATTCCATAATCTGCTAACAGTCATTGGATCTCGACCAACGCGAGCAGCAATGTCGCGATACGATAAACTGCAATCGCGATAGGCTACAATACGACCTTTACCATGGTCGGAAACGTGATGGTACGCATTTCTCCTCCTTACTCGAGGCATCACAACAACGTTTCACCAATCAACGCCGGTCACTTGCTGTTTGTGTATGAGAAATCGGTGGGAAACTTTGCTCATGTCAGCACGTTGTAGGTCTCACCAGAGGCGCCAATCGTGTGTGAATGCTCTGTAAAGCTAATTATTTGCATATCAGAGCATCTTATTGCTGTCGGTTGAATTTTGCGTCTGTGGCACGTCATCTTCGTGGTGGAGCAATTTTAATGGCCAGGTATAGGTAGCAAGTGAAGGGCTTTGATAAAGAACAAACAATCTATTTACTTTAATAGTGTTCAAAAGTGGATATATACAGGGTGAGTCACCTAACATTACCGCTGGATATATTTCGTAAACCACATCAAATACTGACGAATCGATTCCAAAGACCGAACGTGAAGAGGGGTTAGTGTAATTGGTTAATACAAACCATAAAAAAATGCACGGGAGTATGTTTTTGAACACAAACCTACGTTTTTTTAAATGGAACCTTGTTAGTTTTGTTAGCACATCTGAACATATAAACAAATACGTAATCAGTGCCGTTTGTTGCATTGTAAAATGTTAATTACATCCGGAGATATTGTAACCTAAAGTTGACGCTTGAGTACCGTTCCTCCGCTGTTCGATCGTGTGTATCGGAGAGCACCGAATTACGTAGGGATCCGAAGGGAACGGTGATGGACCTTAGGTACAGAAGAGACAGGAACAGCACATTACGTCCACACGCTAAAACCTTTTTATTGGTCTTTTTCACTGACACACATGTACATTACCATGCGGGGTGAGGTACACGTACGCACGTGGTTTCCGTTTTCAATTACGGAGTGGAATAGAGTGTGTCCCGACATGTCAGGCCAATAGATGTTCAATGTGGTGGCCATCATTTGCTGCACACAATTGCAATCTCTGGCGTAATGAATGTCGTACACGCCGCAGTACATCTGGTGTAATGTCGCCGCAGGCTGCCACAATACGTTGTTTCATATCCTGTGGGGTTTGCATTCACATCACGGTACACATTCTCCTTTAACGTACCCCACAGAAAGAAGACCAGAGGTGTAAGATCAGGAGAACGGGCTGGCCAATTTGTGCGTCCTCCACGTCCTATGAAACGCCCGTCGAACATCCTGTCAAGGGTCAGCCTAGTGTTAATTGCGGAATGTGCAGGTGCACCATCATGCTGATACCACATACGTCGACGCGTTTCCAGTGGGACATTTTCGAGCAACGTTGGCAGATCATTCTGTAGAAACGCGATGTATGTTGCAGCTGTTTGGGCCCCTGCAATGAAGTGAGGACCAATAAGGTGGTCGCTAATGATTCCGCACCATACATTTACAGTCCTCGGTCGCTGTCGCTCTACCTGTCTGAGCCAGTGAGGATTGTGCACGGACCAGTAATGCATGTTCCGTAGATTCACTGCCCCGTGGTTTGTGAAACCCGCTTCATCGGTAAACAGGTAGAACTGCAACGCATTCTCTGTTAATGCCCATTGACAGAATTGCACTCGATGATTAAAGTCATCACCATGTAATTGCTGATGTAGCGACATATGAAACGGGTGAAAGCGGTGACGATGCAGTATGCGCATGACACTACTTTGACTCAGTCCACCGGCTCTCGCAATGCCCCGTGTACTCATGTGTGGGTTCATGGCAACAGCAGCTAACACACCAACTGCACCCGCTTCTCCTGTGACGGGCCTGTTACGAACCCGTTTGCGTGCTACGACCATACCTGCTGCATACAATTGGCGGTAGATGTTTTGCAATGTGCGGCACGTTGGATGCTCTCTGTCCTGGTACCGTTCGGCATACACCCTGCAGGCTTCAGCTGCATTTCGTCGACACTCGCCATAGATGAGTATCATCTCCGCCTTTTCAGAGTTAGAATACACCATGGTCACAGTTCCTACAACACTACACTATCACAGACGTCTTGTAACACGGTGTACTACAGTTGGTCTGCGTGCGGAGACGAATGCAGAATAACAATAGCAGCAAGCGCTATATGCGGACACTGCGACAGCTAGACCAAACCACAACAGTGCACTACAGCCACACTCGCAAACACGGTCGTCATCGTAAACTTGTCCCTGCAGATGCTGCTCGCCGACCGTGGCCCGTGTTTGTTACAACACGCAACTGAACGTCGGAGGTTTCAAGCGTCAACTTTAGGTTACAATATCTCCGGATATAATTAACATTTTACAATGCAACAAACGGCACTGATTACGTATTTGTTTATGTGTTCAGATGTGCTAACAAACCTAACGTGGTTCCATAAAAAAAAACGTAGGTTTGTGTTAAAAAACATACTTCCGTGCATTTTTGTATGATTTGTATTAAACAATTACACTAGCCCCTCTCCTCACGTTCGGTCTGTGGAATCGGTTCGTCAGTATTTGATGTGGTTTACGAAATATATCCAGCGGTAACGTTAGGTGACTGAACCTATATATATATATATATATATATATATATATATATATATATATATATATATATATATATTGTGGCATCCAATTAATTTCCTTTTTCTGGCAGACACACGTCCAGATCGTCCGCTCATAGTAACTTCTCAAAACTCTGGCATCTCTCTCCCCACATCCACCACTGCTGGCGGCTCACCTCCAACTGTCCAATGCTATGGGCTGTTCACATCCAACTGCCCAATGCAACACTAGCGAATAATCCATCTATGAGTCCAACCAGCCACAAAGTGCACACAGCGCAGTCAGCGATTTTCATACAAAGAGCTGCGTGGCGTTACCAACATAAAAACCTAAACAGCCTGCCGGCCGTTGTGGCCGAGTGGTTCTAGGCGCTTCAGTCTGGAACCGCGCGACAGCTGCGCTCGCAGGTTCGAATCCTGCCTCGGGCATGGATGTGTGTGATGTCCTTAGGTTAGTTAGGTTTAAGTAGTTCTAAGTTATAGGGGACTAATGACCTTAGATGTTAAGTCCCATAGTGCTCAGAGCCATTTGAACCTAAACAGCCCAGTTACACTTGGTGTACAACACTGAATTTATTCAGTGCAGTGTACGGTGATTTGCTTGTCCCTTTCAAGGCTACGTTTTCTACAATGAATACTATTTGTTCGATGTTTATTGTAAGGTTGGTTAGAGTGCCACCAGGTGCGTTAATACGTGTTGGAATTTGCAACGGAATCCAACCTCTGGAAAACTTTCTTCATCGTGAGAGTTTCCAGCACTGGAAAGTGGTTTGCTTAGATGTTGTCGACAGGATGTGGATGGACCAGTGTGAATGTTTTGAATTTAGGAAACTATATTTGTGGCTGCTTTCCGAGTTTTCGTGTTTGTATGTAGTTGACACTGTGGCCTACACCCTGCGCGGCCTACTCGCCGGCTCCCGCACTCGGCCCTGAGGCTTGCGCCCCAGGCTGCTCTCCACTCGCCACCCGTCCCTCAGTCTGGCTGTCCAGACCACTGACCCTGGATCCGAAGCGCGCTGACATCGCTGCGCGCTACGGTCCCGCCTTTAACGGCAGCGGTGCGCGCCACACACGTTGCGGTTCGCGGCAAGTCTCTGTGCGTAACACATGGACTAAAGAGCCAGTAAGTAAACACAACAACAGTTCAACTAATTTCACCTCCAGGAATGCTTCTACAGTGAATTCTTCCACAAAAATGAGAGGGCGGTGTATAATATATACGAGGGTCACTCCAAAAGAGATGTGCACCAGTCTTTTTAAAATCCATCTTATATTCTACATGTTTGAAAGTTTCACAGTGTGTAGATACATCCTTTAGGATCAATATTTTCATTTCTCCACATAATTTCCATCTCTCTCAACTGCCTTACGCCATCTTGGAACCAGCGCCTGTATACCCGCACGGTAAAATTCTGGACCAACCTGTTGGAGCCACTGTTTGGCAGCGTGCACAAGGCAGTCATCATCTCGAAGAGAGTCTTTCAGTTTCACAGAGAGATGACAGTCACATGGAGCCAGGTCAGGACTGTAAGGCGGGTGTTTTAGTGTTGTCCATCCGAGTTTTGTGATCGCTTCCATGGTTTTTTGACTGACATGTGGCCGTGCATTGTCATGCAACAGATTAACATCCTGCTTTTGCCGATGTGGTCGAACACGACTGTCGAGCTTGAAGTTTCTTCAGTGTCGTCACATATGCATCAGAATTTATGATGGTTACACTTGACATGATGTCCACAAGCAATAGTCCTTCGGAATCGAAAAACACCGTAGCCATAACTTTTAAAGCAGAAGGTGTGGTTTTGAATTTTTTTTTTTTTTGTCTTGGGACAATTTGCATGATGCCACTCTATTGATTGCCTCTTCGTCTCTGGTGAAAAATGATGCTGCCATGTTTCATCACCTGTCACGATTTTTCCTAGAAATTCATCTCCACCGTTCTCGTACTGTTCCGAAAGTCCGCTGCATTTCGGTTTTCTAGTTTCTTTGTGAGCCATTGTCAACATCCTGGGTACCCACCTGGCACAAACCTTTCTTAACGCCAACACTTCCAGCATTCTGCAAACACTTCCTTCCCCTGTCCCAACGTACTGTGACAGTTCGTTCACTGTGATGCATCTGTCAGCAGTCACCAGTTCGTTAACTCTCTGCACATTGTCTGGAGTGTGTGCAGTACGAGGCCCGCCGCTGCGAGGACAATCCTCAATATTGCCGCCCCCGTTTTCATCACGTAACCTGCTTGCCCGCCGTCTAACTGTACTGCGATCGACAGCAGCATCTCTATACACCTTTATCAACCTCTTTTGGATGTTTCCCACTGTCTCGTTTTCACAGCACAGGAATGCTATGACAGCACGTGGCTTCTGATGAACGTCAAGTGTAGCAGCCATCTTGAAGACATGCTGTGACGGCGCCACTCACGGGAACAGGTTGAACTAAGTTCGAAAACAAGCGGGAAGCATGTATCTACACACTGTAAAACTTTCACAGATGCAGAATGAGAACTGTATTTTTACAAAAATAGTGTGCATTTCTTTTGGAGTGACCCTCGTGTATTGGCGCACAGTATTAATGCTTTCTTCCAATGCTTTTTTTTTTCTGAAATCTTTTCGACAGGTACTCTCTGTTGTGGTTTACAAAACATCGCCATCTTACAGATTTCAAAAGTTATGCAGACTCCTGCTATAGTTCACAAGGAACTACAGAAAAACGCAGCAGTACCGTTATTAAACTAGTAGGCTGTTATCGAGAGCTTATTTCCTTGTGAAGCATAGCCGGACTCTGCGTAAGTGCCGAAAATTGTAAGACAGCGATGTTTTGTCGACCAGGACTGACGTGGGGGCAGCCCTTAGAATAGGCAGGTCACTGACAGTTCACGCTGCCTCTCCTTGCTTTTCGTGTCGGTCGCCGGATGTCTTCCTTTCAGGAACCGTGAATTCATGTAATGCATAAGTGCAAAAGTTCTCAGGGAAGGGCCTACCAACTTTATGAACATAAGCTTTGCCACTGCTATTCACGTGCCACGGTGCTCCTTTTGGAATCAGAATCAAGTTCATTTTTTAGAACCCTCTTTCACATTCATTTTTCTGAGTTACAATGGCACTAATAGTGTTAATACGGGCTACGAGAGACATTGAGCATTTCTTCTCGGCAACATATTCACGGAAACCGCTTAAGATCTGTCTTTCGTGGAGTTGTTAACGTATACACAAGTTTCTTGTTGCTGCTTCTTCACCAGTTACAACAGGATCTTCCGGCCATGTTGTAGTGTGCAAAACTGTGGCCAGTTCCGCTATTTCAGTGTCTCCTGATGTTAAAATGCGCTTCTTCACACGCCTGCAAGGGCGCTCATAAAACTTGGCAATATCAATATGATTACCTTTCTTTCTTTTTGCCAGATTCACGCCTTTAAACATTAACATTACTTCCGCTTCCAAGACTTCAGTGTAGTATTAACCATGTTTCGTCTTTCTTTCAGAAAACATCTTAATCTTCTAGCATGTCTTCTTCTTGGACAAACAAAAGGTAATGTCTCGAGCTTCCATGTAAATACTAAGTTCTGCCAACTCCTGAACAGCATCACACATCAGTACAAGGACTAACATAACATTGACGTCGGTTACGCGTTTAAGTATATACATTACTTGCTCAGTTTTGCTTGTTTAGGGATAATCTTCGGCACTTTCAAAATGTGGCACAAACTTCAAAAATTTTCCACACAGCTGGGACTGCTCTGAACCTAGAAACAATCCATCCTGTATACAGTATCCTTTCAGAGTTTTTGAGTACGATTTTAAGTTCCTCTGCATGAGCTTTCAGTTCCTTGGCATTTTTAGGTGTCTGCTGGTAAACTAAATACAGAGTATCAAGGAACGATTTGAAGTGGTTTACATTTGGGGGGGGGGGGGAATCTTTACTCACAACATCAGGCGTGGAGAGCTCTAGCGTGTGACTGACACAGTGCCAGAACAAACCGTTGGGAAACTGTGATTTTATTAAAGTAATTATACCCATATTCTTTGATAGCACTTTCTGCATTGTCATCAGCCAGATTCTGTTTCAGTAACTCTTCACTGAACGCCTGTGCTCCCAAATACACTGAAGAGCTAAGGAAAATGGTACAGGTGCCTAATGTCATGTAGGGACCCCGCGAACACGCAGGAGTGCCGCAGCACGACGTCGCATGGGCTTGACTAATGTCTGAAGTAGTGCTGGAGGGAACTGACACCACGAATCCTGCAGGGCTGTCCATAAATCCGCAAGACTACGAGGGTGTAGAAATCTCTTCTGAACATCACATTACAATCAAAGGCATCCCAGATATGGTCAATAACGTTCATGTCTTGGGAGTTTGGCGTTTAAACTCAGAAGAGTGTTCCTGGAGCCATTCTATAGCAATTATGGTGGTTTGGGATGTCGCATTGTCCTGCTGGAATTGCCCGCCAGAATCCACAATGGACATGAATGGATACAGGTGATCAGACAGGATTCTTACATACGTGTCACCTGTCAGAGTCGTATCTTGGCGTATCAGGGGTCCCATATCACGCCAACTGCACACGCCCCACATCATTACAGAGCCTGTATCAGCTTTAACAGTCCCCTGCTGACATGCAGTTCCATGAGTTCACGTCCATCCACTCGATACAATTTGGAACGAGACTCGTCCGACCAGGCAACATGTTTCCAGTCATCAGCAGTCGAATATCAGTGTTGACGGACCCAGGCGAGGCGTAAAGCTTTGTGTCATGCACTCATCGAGGGTACATGAGTGGACCTTCGGCTCCGAAATCCCATATCGATAATGTCTCGATGAATGGTTCGCATGCTGACATTGAAATCTACAGAAATTTGTGGAACGATCGCACTTTTGTCACTTTGAACGATTCTCTTCAGTTGTCGATGGCCCGTTTCTTGCAGTATCTTTTTCCTGCCGCAGTGATGTCAGAGATCTGATGTTTTACCTGATTCCTTATATTCATGGTACACTCGTGAAATAGCCGTACGGGAAATTCCCCACTTCATCAGTACCTAGGACATACTGTGTCCCATCGCTCGAGCGTCGACTATAACAGCACGTTCAAACTCACTTAAATCTTGATAAGCTAGTGATCTAACAACAGCGCCAAACACTTGTTGTCTTATATAGGCGTTGCCAACCACAGGACAGTATCATGCCTGCTTGTATACACCTCTGTATTTGAATACGCATGCCTATACCAGTTCCTTTGGCGCTTCAGTGTAAGCCATCAGCTGATACATATCTGAAGTGTTGTCGCCAAGTACACTATCAGTGATGACAGTTGAGTGTGGTACTGCATCCATCCCTATAAGTAGGGCAATTTTACTGTTCTCTTGCGCTGTCTATAGCGATATGAGACGCAATATTTACGTATGGCCTAGCTGAATGAAGAAAGTGGCCCACATTAACGCCGTTCAACAATTTTAGTTTCGAAATGACGAAAGGGTGGTTTTTTATTAACTATTTTCTGTGCTGTTCGAAATACATTGGCCAATATTTTCTTTTCTTTTTCGAGAGCCTTAGTCCAAGCAGTTTCCAAAGACTTCTATTTTGTGATTTTCAGTGTTTCATGTACAGCTCGTTCAGCTGAAGTCTCTTTACGTTTGAACACACTTTTGAGGGTAGAAAGCATTTGCTGAAATTTATTTTCAGTTCTTGATGTGCTTGCAGTTTCGAAGTCACCAATTCTTTCACAAATTTTGCAGCCAGCTCTTCTTTTATTTACCACTAACTGTTCATACTTTCTGCAAAATTTCTGAATTTTCTCCAAATCCTAGTTTTCTGTAATGCCTTCCGTCCGATTGTTACACGCAGTTGGAAGCTCTTTGGTGTGATTTTCTTTTGCATCACCATATGATGTCATCGAGGCAAAGAAGATCGCTGGACAATGCAGCTGAGTGGAGACCTGTGCGCTTTGTACACGAAGTTCCTGTTGAGAGATGAGACAAAGAGGAGGGATGTCGTACTGTGCAATCGGGTATAAACCTTAAACTCGTAATAGTCACGTACAGTTGTTACTGGCGTACTATCACAGAAACTCGCCGTTGCCGAGGTACTTACTTATAGCTCCATCCACGCCCGTGACGTCATATCCCGTGAACAATGTCCCGAACGATGGTATAATTATGTCATTATATTCAGCGGCATGTTCGGAAACTTTCTGCAAAATGTGTTACTAACGGAGTTAGTACCAACGAAGTGATAAATTTAAACTTCATGCATGACGTGGCAGTTTTTCACACATCTCATTGTTTATGACGTCATATTTCCTCAACTATGTGTCGTACAATGACGTAATTTTTCAGCTACATTCAGTGGTGTATGTGCATACTTTCTGCAACTTGTATCCCGAACAAGGTTAGTAGTGAAGAAGTAATAAAATATGACGACATTCCTCAAGCAGTACTTTCACTGCATGAATACCGGAAAAGTGGTATGCGATAAACATTTTGCCTTTCATCGTTTTGTAGGGGTTTTCAACGAGAAAAAAATGGTTTGTACAGGTTTCAAATTATGTTTAAAGTTTGTTCAAAGTCGCTAAGTGTTCTCATTGTCAGGTACTGGATGAATAAAGTCAGGGAATTCACATATCACGAGCTGCGCTTCGTTTTCTTCCCCACCCCTACCCCTTTGAGAGTTAGGTGGTTCCTACCTGCACAGTGACTGTCGCCAGAGGCTAAGATATATGCGTATGAAGTTTGCTTGAAAATCGATATATACTACTGGCCATTAAAATTGCTACATCAAGAAGAAATGGAGATGATAAATGGGTATTCATTGGACAAATATATTATACTAGAACTGACATGTGATTAGATTTTCACGCAATTTGGGTGCATAGATCCTGAGAAATCAGTACCCACAACAACCACCTCTGGCCGTAATAACGGCCTTGATACGCCTGGGCATTGAGTCAAACAGAGCTTGGATGGCGTGTACAGGTACAGCTGCCCATGCAGCTTCAACACGATACCACAGTTCATCAAAAGTAGTGACTGGCGTATTGTGACGAGCCAGTTGCACGGCCACCATTGATCAGACGTTTTCAGTTGGTGAGAGATCTGGAGAATGTGCTGGCCAGGGCAGCAGTCGAACATTTCTGTATCCAGAAAGGCCCATACAGGACCTGCAACATGCGGTCGTGCATTATCCTGCTGAAATGTAGGGTTTCGCAGGGATCGAATGAGGGTAGAGCCACAGGTCGTAACAAATCTGAAATGTAACGTCCACTGTTCAAAGTGCTGTCAATGCGAACAAGAGGTGATCGAGACGTATAACCAATGGCACCACGTACCATCACGCCGGGTGATACGCAAATATGGCGATGACGAATACACGCTTCCAATGTGCGTTCACCGCGATGTCGCCAAACACGGATGCGACCATCATGATGGTGTAAACAGAACCTGGATTCATCTGAATAAATGACGTTTTGGCATTCGTGCACCCAGGTTCGTCGTCGAGTACACCATCGCAGGCGCTCCTGTCTGAGTTGCAGCGTCAAGGGTAACTGCAGCCACGGTCTCGGAGCTGATAGTCCGTGCTGCTGCAAGCGTTGTCGAACTGTTTGTGTAGATGGTTGTTGTCTTGCAAACGTCCCCATCTGTTAACTCAGGGATCGAGACGTGGCTGCACGATGCGTTACAGCCACGCGGATAGATGCCTGTCATCTTGACTGCTAGTGAAACGAGGCCGTTGGGATCCAGCACGGCGTTCCGTATTACCCTCCTGAACCCACCGATTCCATATTCTGCTAATAGTCACTGGATCTCGACCAACGCGAGCAGTAATGTCGCGATACGATAAACCGCAATCGCGATAGGCTACAATCCGACCTTTATCAAAGTCGGAAACGTGAGGGTACGAATTCCTCCCCCTTACACGAGGCATCACAATAACGTTTCACCAGGCAACGCCGGTCAATTGTTGTTTGTGTATGAGAAATGGGTTGGAAACTTTCCTCATGTCAGCTCGTTGTAGGTGTCGCCACCGGTGCCAACCTTGTGTGAATGCTCTGAAAAGCTAATCATTTGCATATCACAGCAAAATTTAAATTTCGTGTCTGTAACACGTCATCTTCATGGTGTAGCAATTTAACGGCCAGTAGTGTATATATAGAGTCCGCCACAAAAATGTATACACTCTATGTCAAGCTCTATAGAGATATGTGTATTGTCGTTGAATTGGAGTTACGACTCATTTAGAGTTACGAGTGTGTAGTAGTATGGTCTTTGGCTTAACAGTAGTACTTTCATCTCCAAACTGAGAAAACAACGCCGGCCGGTGGTGGCCGAGCGGTTCTGGCGCTACAGTCTGGAACCGCGCGGCCGCTACCGTCGCAGGTTCGAATCCTGCCTCGGGCATGGATGTGTGTGTTGTCCTTAGGTTAGTTAGGTTTAAGTAGTTCTAAGTTCTAGGGGACTTATGACCTCAGCAGTTGAGTCCCATAGTGCTCAGAGCCATTTGAACCATTTTTTGAGAAAACAACATGGCTGGAGCACGCTTGACATTCGAGCAACGAAAATGTATTGTGAAATGGTGTTTCAAGTTTGATAAGGCCATTGAAGCGCAACCTCAGTGCAAATGGGAGTGTGAAAGAGAACCGCCAACCCACCTAGCAATTAAACCGATATTGAGAAGTTTGATTTCCATGGAACGATTTGTGATATTGACAAAGGAAGATGAGGCACACATCGTACAGCTTCAAGTCCTGCTTCGTCGGATATCGTGTTGGAAACGTCTGTTAATTCTCCACAAAAGTCTGCTACGTATTGTGCATGTGAAGTGGGGTTTAGCAGTACGAGTGTAGGAAGAATTCTGAAAGCTACAAAGTGGAAAGTTTACATTCCACGATTACTGCACGCGATTAATGATGACGATCCTGATCGCTGAATGCAATTTTGCGAATGGTGTCAGCAAATGGTAACTAATGACGAACAATTTGTGACGAAGGTAGTGTGGAGTGACAAGGCACAATTATATCTTAATGTAACCGTGAATCGGTACAGCAGTGTGTACTGGGCACCGGAAAATCCGCATGTTTATGTGGATGAAGCGGTCAGTCTACCAGGGGATCATGGCTGGTGTGGACCATCATCTAGGGGCTTAGTAGGACGCTTTTTCTTTGATGCTACTGTCACTGGAGAAATGTACCTAGAAATGTTATGCACATCAATTTCCCAGGTATACGTTTGCTTTATGGAGCTGACGAAGGGTCTTTTACGAACAGGATGGGGTGCCACCACACTGTCACCTAGCCGTACGGGCTTTCGTGGATGACAACTTTCTGGGGCATTGGATTGGACTGAGAGTTCCCTCCACAGTCAGCAGATTTAACACCTATGGATTTTTACATTTGGGGAACCGTGAAAGACAGCGTCTATCGACGTAAGCCACGCACGCTGGAGGAACTTCGCTAAGAGATTACAGCAACATGATCAGTGATCTCCACTGGAACGCTGACTGACGTAGTTGCGGCGACTGCGAGTTGTCCTGTTATCTGTATAGCCACCAACGGTGAACATTTTTAATGTTTAAAGCTCCATAAAGCGAACGTATACCTGGGAAATTGATGTGCATAACATTTCTAGGTACATTTCTCCGGTGACACTAGCATCAAAGAAAAAAGGTCCTACTAAGTCCCTAGATGATAGCCCACACCACACATTCATTGTTAATTTGACTGAAAGTCTTTGTAGAAGTGTGTGAACCATTATAATCCCAAACACCCGAAGGAATCTAAATACTTTCCATGATCGTGGAGAAACAGATACTACATGTTTTAGGCCCCTTTATTTCATTCCTCAAAATGTGTTTCAGGCCCTGCCCATCTTCAGGTGACATGGTAAAGATACAGTAAGTATATTAAGTTGTGTCTTATATAAGAAATTTTTGGGTGACATATACATATTATTTGTAATAAGCGTTAAAAATAACTTTGAGAAGTGTAATTTTTTTGTATAAATAAAAACTACACATAATGTGATTAATATAAAATAACAGGGCCAGTATTTCTCTATAACTATACTCTCTTACAATCTTATAAGAAGAAAAGCGAAATACGCAGGTCAAGTAAATAATTTTAGCAGACGAGTATGTACATAGAGATTTCCCTTTTATTCACATGCAGTTCGTGAAATACCCTAACAACCTCTTCTGACTAATAGAGGCTTACTCATGAATTATAAGGATGGGAGCTAGCCGACTGTGGTATTGATTTCAAGCTCCTTTAGAATATATAAAAAATTACCTTTTGTTCGAATGTGATACAGATGGGCTCTTTTCAACTGTCGTGAGTTTTTGGTTCCGTTCTTTCAAATGACTATTGTTACTTGCATATCTACGTTCTCTGAACCGTATCTTAAAATTTCCCCGAGTTTGCCAAATGCAGAAGTTATCGCAAGATGAACATTTAATTTTGTAGATTCGTATCTGGTGCTGTGGGTCCAGCGGCACATGTAGGGGTTTGTTATTTGTTCGAAAAGCAACTTGAGTCTAAAATTCCTTAAAGACATCGCTAAGTTTTTCTGAAACAGTAAATTCCTTATTGTGTTTGAAAGCATCTACATTGGTGACCACAACTGCAAGGGACACTGATTTATTCGCGAAATTCTGTTTGGCATCCTTTTATTGCGCATGAACAATGGACATGAAATTCACTTCATCCACTGATTCTCGCAGCTCCACTGCTTCGAACCCATCGACAGTGGCTACGGCCCAGTGTTCTCATTGCTTTCGCGGACGAACAGTGTCTAATACGGAACAAGAAGCTTGCACGAACGTCGCCTCACAAGACACACTATGACCGCCATCAGGGCCTTTATCTCTTGAACTTACATGCCAAACCCACACCGACAAGCTTCGGTTTTCGTGCAAACGGATATGGCGCCAGCAGAGTCTTCTGCGCGCGCTGTGGTCGCCGACATTCGACGCTGCCACTTAATACCCAAACCTGCTGGACAACACTGGCGCCATGTTCTGAGCTCCACCCACGCCGCAGATGGTGGCTACAGCACCGGCTGTGCCCCGCTATTAGGCTCTGGCGGTGCAACCGTTCTCAGGCTTCACGGCACGATGAAAAGCTACACTACATAAAACACTCCCACCTTTGCTCCTGATCAAGTGACGTTATGTTTGCCCACTGCCGAGTGTGTATTCGTTTAGTTAGACATTTCACACGACAACTCAAAATTTGTAAGACTCTGCCATCTCACAGAATACACGGAAATAGGCAGTGACATTGTCTTATCCCTGCTGCCACACAATAAGTAGTATCCAGCAAAATCAGCGTCACCACAACTAACTGCTGAGTCGTGCGTGGCTCGCGCTCGTGCCGTCTCTTGATTTACATCCTGTTTTTATCATGTTGCCACCTCGTTATGTTAGTTTCAATTTCTGTTGTCACTGAGTTGCTGCTTTGTCTGCCCGTCAGCGGCAGCTGCAGCGCCTATCGATATAGCCCTCCGGTGTTATCTTTGCAGCACTACTATTACTTCCCAGTTGTTGTCTATTGTGGAGTGAGTTGGAACGTGCCAGGAGGACAGTTCTGACCTGCCAGTTGTGGAGTTGGAAAGCGGCACTAGTTCAGTCGGATTGGAACAGCAGTGAGGCCTGGGTGTCCATTGCCGCCATGCATCACTTGAGGTGGGGACGGTCTTCGTGGATCGTCGGTCGGTCGTCCTACTGGACGACGTGGATTGGCTCGCCGATCGTTTATGTGTTGGCTGTGTGTGTGTGTGTGTGCGTGTGCGTGTGTATCAACTCCCGGTTTGTCTTCGTGATTGGACAGCCACTGCTGAGTGTTGTTCAAGTCCTCGTGCAAGTGTTTTTCAAACTGTGTGTGTAGTTGGTGTCATTTCCACTGACAACTTCTTTTACATGTTGTCGGCATACTGGCAGCCAGCCAATGTGGCCGAGCAGTTCTAGGCGCTTCAGTCTGGAACCGCACGACAGCTACGGTCGCAGGTTCGAACCCTGCCACAGGCATGGATGTGTGTGATGTCCTTAGGTTAGTTAGATTTAAGTAGTTCTAAGTTGTAGGAACCCATGACTTCAGATGTCAAGTCCCACAGTGCTGAGAGCCATTTGCATACTGGCAGTGCGTCGGTCGGTAGGAGCAGATCATCAAGCAAGTCTCCACACTGCGAAGTCGGCCGAGCCCGCTGGCGGTCTCTATGCAGTGTCGGAGCGTGTGGGGGCAGTCCCGAATGCTAAGAGGTTCGTGGCTCACTCACCCAGGAGATGAAAGTTGAGTGGTGATTTAATCAAACGGTTCAAATGGCTCTGAGCACTATGGGACTTAACATCTATGGTCATCAGTCCCCTAGAACTTAGAACTACTTAAACCTAACTAACCTAAGGACATCACACAACACCCAGTCATCACGTGGCAGAGAAAATCCCTGACCCCGCCGGAAATCGAACCCGGGAACCCGGGTGTGGGAAGCGAGAACGCTACCACACGACCACGAGCTGCGGACGGTGATTTAATCTCCGAAGCCATGTCTGTTCACGTTGTCCCCTTGGTTGGTGGTTCACTGTTGGTGGTATTCCCGGGAGCAACAGCAAGTGTTCGAGTTGGTGAAGATTTAGCCACCCTGTGGTGGGATTAACTATATTTGTCGGTTTGAAATGTAAGGGCACCAGCGGAATTTTCTGCCTTCTGGCCGTTAGTGTTCCAGTTACCTGCCCTGGTCGCTGACGTAAATTTAGGCAGTGTCCTTTCCTCATCTGTTGTCGCTGTCCAACATTCTGTGTGGATTTTGACAGCTTAATGTATTTTTGGTAGTGGGTGGTTATGTCTGTAACGTTTTGGCTTTGGAATTGTCGTATACTGGTCGGTGGTTAGCAAGTTGTCTTGTCAGTGGGTCCCTGACCGTCTCTCGGTAGCGTTGCTGGGGGATCGAGTATAGTTGGGCCGACTTCTTGTCTCACCTAAGTAAACGTTAAGATTTCTAGGGCAGACCGAGCCCCCTGGAAACTTCTGAGCGCCGTTGCCTATACTGCCTTTCTTGTTGGCGTTTACTTGTGTATTTCTAATGGCTCATAGCCGATGGTTGGAATTTCTAAGCCTGTAATTGTGTTTTTAAAATCAATGGCCTTCAGCCGTTTAAAAGTAAATTTTTTCTGAATTGGGCAAGTCTTGCATTGTCTAAAGATAAAATTTGGGCCTTCTGCCTGTTGACAATTTATTGTATTGTTTGAAAGCATATGCATTCAGCTGCTTAAGTTTTAAGGATCTTACTTATCAAGTATTACCTTTCGAAAGGTAAAGCTGTGGGCTTTCTGCCTGTTGAAAATTTAATGTAGTTGTATATTTCTTTAAAGCACTGGGCCCTCAGACGCTTTAAGTTTTAAAGTTCTTACTTATCAAGTATTACATTCTTTCAAGACAAAGCTGTGGGCCTTCTGCCTGTTGAAAATTTGTCATAGTTGTATTGTTCTTAAAATTATGGGCGTTCAGCTGCTTTAAAATTTTGGATTCTTACATCACTTGGGCTTAAATACTATTTAAGGTTAAAGTCTAGAGTCTTCTGTCTCAAAATAAATAAATAAATAAATAAAATGAAATATTTATAGCAGTTGCATTTAATTCATCGGCCTTTAGCTGTTTTAGAATTAAAGACGTTTTCTGTTGATAGTCAAGCTTAGAAGTTGCGCTGTAATGTTTGGACAACTAAATAAAGTGCTACATTTGGAGTGTAACTGACAGCCGCTCACTCTGGGCCCCTTCCATAGTTCCTACTACTTGTCCTGTTCTGCAGGTTTCGCAGGGCGCCTCAACTGCTCACAGCTCAGCAGCAAGTGGGACAGGCGATATACGAGGAGCAGCTCACTGAGGTTTCTCCTTCGCAGTTATAGAGTCCATTATGTTCACTAGTGGACACCACATCCATGACCGATCCTCTGGACATTGTGGATCATCAGACTCTCATCTCAGCTAGGGCTTGCAATGATTGAGTATTAGGTAGAACTATAAGATAAAAACTTGCCCTAGTGGACAGATTGCATTCTATGGTACACAAAAGGCAGCACTTCAAACTGGCCACCCCTGGCGCCACCGCCCAGTCGGACAGCATGCAATCTGAACAACGTCGACGCCCCTGACCTCACACAAAGCTGATGTCACAGGTCCCTGTACAAGTGCTGAATAGTGGACTGAACATGGCACCACATTGTGCACAGGTAACTGTACACCACCTTATCTCGACTCACCCAGGTTACAACACAGTTCGTATCACGTGCAGCACAGAGCAGCTGTATGCCACTGCTCGTAGGCGATCCAATATTGCGGAATGTGGTGGGCGGACCAGCTCGCACCACAACACCAAACCGTCTCTGCTCTGCCACAGTGGCTTCTCATGAAGGGTGTCTATATGAGCATTACACAGACATGTTTTTTCATATCAACTCTGGGACGAATTAATGCAGAGTGCCTCGTCTAATGTTTTAACTTCATGCTGGAAGCCCATGAATTCCACTACTCATGGTTAACAGAGCCAGCGTCCATGTACATGGCACTGTGCAGCTAGCCATACAACTTATGGACGACCTATATTGCATTTGTAGCTTTTACATAGCTGACATTGCTGAACCCATAATAGTGGTCGACATCCTTCACAAGTTCAACCTCTAAGCAGGCCTCTACCATGGTGCTTTATTCCACGATGCCACATTAAAATCCGTCCCAGGTCTTTTTGCCCCAACTGCACCACAATTGCTTACTCCGATCTGTGACCTACATCACAGCCTTCGCTGTCTGCAGTCTACTTCTACAACAGTTATAACCATAGAAATCATCAACACGACACGAGAACTACTCTACCAGACTTGTGTCGATTCACAGCAACTATGCTGTGCCAACGATGACTTGTGTTGGTGAATACATGAGGTGTCACTCGCAGTGGGACCCAACAGTTTGAACTTTACTCACATACTATTCATTCGACCTCAAAATCGAATAACAATTGAGCCTAGGGTCAGAAGTTGGTGGTCCCTTACACTTTGTCAGAACAGGAGATCCGACTGATCCTACCCATGTCTATGTGACCCACTATCATCAAAAGTCTACACAATCTCATGGACCTATCTGCTTGACCAATAACCCTGCTAGTTCTTAAATGCGTTGTTCAGTCGAGTGTGAGGTGCAACTGCTGTGAGTGGACATTCGTCTGCCTCAGTTGTCAGCAAACCAAGGTGGGCTGACACATGCAGACGTGCTGTGGCAATTTTGAAATGCAATGTATGCACCTCCTGTCATGTACAATGAGACTCGTGAAACCTCTGCCTGAGTTGGAAGGCTCCAATACCTTCTCTACACATTTAACTAGGTTATGCATTTTTTAATAGCAGTTCCCGTCATAGATGTTGAGCCGTGGTAAAAATTGCTGTTTTGAAGAGTGTAGTGTGAAGCAGTGGCCCTCCGTTTCTGGCGATGGCGCCGCTGTGGCAATCGAAGCTTAGGTGTCTCCCTCTAGTGGAAAAGGGGAAAGGTTGCCTGTTCACGTGCATTTAAGGGACGCTGTGAGCTCACCAGGGGGGTCTGGGCAGTTGGTCAGTCGGAGTGAGGCTGGGCCAGTCTCGCGTCACCAGTTGCTGGTCTGTCTACGGCTCGCATTTGCGCGGCAGTTAGTGTCTGTCTGTCGTCGGAGTGCTAGTATGTCTGTCGTTTGGATCAAACTTAAAGCCAGAAAATGAGATTCTTGCCACTCCGCTAGTAACAGAACTCAGCTAGTGGTCGCTCGGTCGGGGCTGAGTTCCTGCATCTAAGTCTGCGCATTACGCCGGCAGTCTGCTCGAGTGGCTCGGGCAACGGTCATTGGCGGTTCGATCGATCGGTTGGTCGGTCGCGCACTGAGACACGGGATGACTTGTCCGCCTTGAGTGTCGGCACATGTGAGGTCCCCACGTGAGTCCAGTGGGCCGCGCCGTATAGCGAGGGGTAGTGGCTTCGCAGTCGACACGAGAGCAACAGGAGTCAACCTACGACATCAGTCTGGCCGGTGCGGGCTGCGACGCCGTGAGACGGGAGATCGGCGCGCCTTCCTGCGTCCGTTGAAGCGGCTGGCAGCGGACGGTTCGGAAGAGCGTTGGGGGTGCTGCGTCAGGTCTTCGTCAGAAATCGTAGTTCATTAGAAGTTAAGTGATTGGAGATATGTTGTTTCATTTACTTGTTAAATTCTACTTGTTTTCTTGGTAATGTCACCAGCTGCTTTGTTTTGGGGTCGTCACACCATTCTTCTCCGTTTGCCCACCTGCGGGAAGGTGGTTATTTATGAATTGGGTGGTCCGTTTTTCGCTTGTGGAATAGGGGCGGGTTACAGCAATCTGCGGTTCGGGAGTTCAGTAATCCCCCTGTCAATCTGCCATACGTTAATAGCTGCCTCTGTCATGTTTGTCGGATTCGGTGCTAACGACTTTATTGCTTAAGGTGTAAAGGCGGAATTCGTGAAATATGTTTTTATCTTGCCTATCATCTTGAGAGGCGGTATAGAGCATGTTTCTACATTTTATGTAAGACTGCATTTCATGGTTTGTTTTATTTAAATGGTCATTTTAGTATGTAAAGTTGTCACCCTTCCATCGTAAGAGTTTTCTTTTAAAAACAAGTTGCACTTTCGGTGGCGAGTAATTTTTTTTTAGTGTGAGTGTTTTGTACCATTTCCATCCCTCCTACGGGGTGCATAATTTACTTGTTTGTGTGAGTTGTTAAAGTTTTTAGTTTAAAGTAATTTGGTGTGCTGTAGATTTGGACCACTGTAGTCTTTCAGAGGTTGTTGTGAGCGGTCATGACTACGGCCGAAAGCTCATATTGTCAACAAAAAAATAGTTATTTCTGCCAATGAATAAATTGTAACTTGATATTTAGAGGGTGCTTTCTGATTATAATTTTTAAATCTGTTTTTTTTTAATGAAACGGTTTTTAGGAATAAAATTTCCTTTTGTTGAAAGAAATTTGTTTTCTTCAGTTACCCACTGGCAACTACTTCCACGCTCACATAGTGTGATTAAATGTGTTAATGTTCTTGATGAATCGCTAGTAAATAAAGTAAATTCTTTAAGAAAAGATTTTGAAAGTAAATCCATGGTCCAGATGTCACCATGGAATCCATGGGCAAGGCTTTCATACCAACTTGGATACCATGCTTTGCTTACCAGATACCATCACCACACATTAGGGGCGCTAATTCGAATTAGCGCTATTCATCACCCCCTGCAGCATCTGAGGCTTCTCCTGGCATCACACAGTAGCTTACTGTCCCCAGAATAATGGTCTCATGGAACAATGGCACCACATGATGAAGACTCTCATGTGCCACAGAGGGATTAGGGTGAGTTCCTTCTTTGGGTGCTGCTAAGCATCCACAAGGCATTTAAAGATCACTTACAAGCCTCACTCATGGATAATTTTTTATGGCAAGATGCTCACACTGCCAGCTGAGTAATCAGCACACTCGCCTGTAAAACCGTTCATACATGAGAGACTCGTGGTCTGCACGTACATGATGGTCTGTGATGACACCATGCAGCAGCCTTGTAGCCTCTCTACAATGGACCATCCTGAGTGATAAAATGCGGCAGCCTCACTTTCGATACTGATGTCAACAGCAACCGTACAACGGTCCTCTTTAACAACTGAAACTGGCATGGACAACAGCAGTCTGTTCACCACTCATAGGCCTGGATCACGACACACTGATGGAGAAATACTCACAGTCGACATACGAGACTTTCTACCAGATGTAGTCCCGCTCAAACCAGAGGGAAATAACTCACGCAACATCAGACATCACTAGCAAGGTGATTGCCACTTCCCTCATAAGGATCTTCTGCCTACCGACAACAGAGGATTTTGTGGTGGTGTCTTCACAACGTTCCTGGGAGGTGAACTACCACTCTGCCAGTTACCACACCAAGGAGCTGACTGACCCAGGTTACACACCCCTAACAATCGCCAGCTACAGAAGACTCTATTGCAAAGAGTGCAAACACCAGTGCCAGCCTACTCCCCTCCCTCTGTGGTCGCCTGTACGGCCTTCCATCACGATTTTCCCCATACCACATGTATGCAACATATGTCGAACGGTCACTGACGCCAATTAACAACCTTCATGCCTCCCAAAGGCAACTTCACACCACACCCTCCAGTGTTCCAATCTAATGTGGAAAAGGGGTTGCTCTGTGGGGGTAGATCACTGACCAATGCAGCTGAGTGGAGGTGTGGAGGCTCTTTGCTTTGGAAGGGCATTCATGATAAGCAATGAGAGAGAGAGAGAGAGAGAGCCTTTTGTATTATGAGATCAGAAATAAATATTTAACTAGAAATCATCATGTACATTTATAATTCGTGTTTACCTTTCCACATATAGTTGGCGTTCCCCAGCCACAGTTTAATTTTCGAATCATTAACTTTCACAGTTTTCGAAGTCTGGGTGGATTTACGGTCGTAAATCAAAACCAATGAGACATACAAAACAGCAACCTAAATCACCGCCAAACACCAGTCAACATGCTTATAAGAACAGAAAATAAGAACGCTGGAGTATGTACTGTCAAATTATTTCTGTTCAGGTGTAAAGATTACCAGTACAGTCCAATATTTTCTTTGCCTTCTTTAAATCTACAAACTTTATGTAGGAATTCAAAATCAAATCACCAAAGACACACGAATTTGGATTTGAAACTGATCAAAAATCACGCACTCAAGAAAAGTGAGAGGCATCATTATCACATCAGACAAAAGCAGCAATTACAAGTATCCACTTTAACTGTACAGCCAACATGTGTAAAATTTCACCAAATAAAGCACAAACAATGTACAAAGTTTTAGTGGCGTAATGTTTCGATTCTGCTGCTTAATTCCAATTTGCCGACAAAGGGAAACTGATTCAGCTGTTCGATTTAAATGGGAGGTGACTCGAAATCTTCTCCATCTGTTGTGAACAGTGTGTTGACGCCAGGTGATCGATGAAGTGAAGCTGTATTTGCTCGACTAGACAGAAATGTACCAATACGTTTTGTTAAAGAGTCTTTAAATGTTCGGGGGGCGAGGGGAGTGGTGTGCATACGACTTCGGTTCCCTACAAACAAAAGCCCTGTTTGTTACACTCTGAACGCACATGTGACTTAGTTTGGTTCCCTTTGTGAACGCATTGCTAATTACGCATATAAAATTTTTTCCATGATTTTCTTTCGTTTTTTATTATTTTCTTTTGTTCCTATCAGCAGATGTAATTATGATGATGGAACACACTACTGTGGGTTTTAGATGTGAAGACGTAATTGTGAATATTTCGTTTGCCAATGAATAAATATGCTTCTTGCTTTGTGACTGTGGAAAAGTTTGTAAATTTCTTTTTTGGTACATTATTAATAATGAAAAATGCAGTCAAGAACATTTATAAAGATTTATGTGATTTATGATGATGATAAAATATCTGTAGTCAGGGAATAGCGATAGTGATATCGATAGTCGAACAGAGGATTTGTAGTAGAAGGTATGGTGGACGATGCGTTTGTGAAGCGTTCGCGGGAAAATGATACTATGTTTTTATGAAAGGAACCCGACATTGTATAGGCACTGATACCGAACTATGAGAATGACAATTCGCTTTACCACTGGGGTACGTTATTTCACCACTAGCGAGCTTTAGGGGCAAATAAACCGGACTGTGAAAGTGCCGCCAACAAGATTTTGTTGTGACCGGCACGTACAGTGCTTTTATGTGAATGAACTTCGCTGACACTGATATTCGGGTGGTGGAACTGTTGTGTTTCGCGTCCTATTAAGCCATGAAAGTGTAGACTTTAACGTTGTAGTTCCATCATCCTGTAAGAAGTAGTGCTGTGATTTTTTACACATTCCGGACAAGTATCAAACTGGTATCATAGTTGCCTTGATAATGACAGAGAAGCGATTTGTCACTAGTAGCTGCTCGTGCGAAATTTGGCGTCCGCTCTCCGACGTGTCTGAATAGTCCATAGAAAAAATCTGTATTTGAAATTTGAGCGAATCGACTATGTACCTAATCTTTGGAAACCAATTCACAATTAGGGCAAGTTGCTAAGCTAAAGGTACTCTGTACTACTGGCATCTTTAATTTCTCTCTAGTAGACTGACTTTACGTAGGAAAGCCTCTCCGGTACTCAGAACATTTCTGTGAACGACGCATTCTACTTTTGTTTCGTTCAGACCGATGCTTCGATGTGAATATCGAATCTTGCAGCTGCTGGTTTGGAGACAGTATTGGTAACAAATGACGCTACGTTGTTATAACATCGTAAGGAACTGAGCACCCATTTGTTCCGACAGATTATGTTTAACCTTTTCTCCACGTAGACCACAACGTCATCGAAATTACGTTACTGTTGTGCCGTAGATATACATTGAGACCAGGAAAAAATGATAGAATCATTGTAGTAACTTCGTCACATTTATTCTTGTGTACGTTATTCAGCTCTCGCTGTGTATATTGCTGTATCTGGGAAGTAAGGGCGCGTCTCTCGTTGGTAATGGCCGCAGACTTTTGCCCACGACTGAATCTCTCTTTCCAAACCAGAGACGCAATCAAACCGGGCCGCCCTTACTTGCGAGGCGATGAAGTGATTCCACCAACTCGACAATTGTTCTGCCTTTCACTTTCATTCATCATAAAGCGGTTACTGCATCGATGATTTCAGCCGTAAATAGAAATATTAAAAAAGGTAGGAAGATTTTTCTGTTTATCAAAAGTGACAAAAAGCAGATATCAGGGTACCTGACGACTCAACAGAAATGTTTTGTCTCAAGTACAGATAGTGTTGAGGACCAGTGGACAAAGTTCAAAACCATCATACAATATGCATTAGATGAGTATGTACCAAGCAAGATCGTAAGAGATGGAAAAGAGCCACCGTGGTACAACAACCGAGTTAGAAAACTGCTGCAGAAGCAAAGGGAACTTCACAGTAAACACAAAACAATGCTAAAAGCCTTGCAGATAAACAAAAATTACGCGAAGCGAAATATAGTGTGAGGAGTGCTACGCGAGAGGCGTTCAATGAATTTGAAAGTAAAGTTCTAGGTACTGGCTTGGCAGAAAATCCTAAGAAATTTTGGTCTTATGTCAAAGCGGTAGGTGGATCAAAACAAAATGTCCAGACACTTTGCGACAAAAATGCTACTAAAACAGAGGATGACAAACTAAAGGCCGAAATACTAAATGTCTTTTTCCAAAGCTGTTTCACAGAGGAAGACTGCACTGTAGTTCCTTCTCTAGACTGTCGCACAGATGACAAAATGGTAGATATCGAAATAGACGACTGATGGATAGAGAAACAATTAAAATCGCTAAAAAGAGGGAAGGCCGCTGGACCTGATGGGATACCAGTTCGATTTTACACAGAGTACGCGAAGGAACTTGGTCCCCTTCTTGCAGCGGTGTACCGTAGGTCTCTAGAAGAGCGTAGCGTTCCAAAAGATTGGAAAAGGGCACAGGTCATCCCCGTTTTCAAGAAGGGACGTCGAACAGATGTGCAGAACTATAGACCTGTATTTCTAACGTCGATCAGTTGTAGAATTTTGGAACACGTATTATGTTCAAATATGATGACTTTACTGGAGACTAAAAATCTACTCTGTAGGAATGAGCATGGGTTTCGAAAAAGACGGTCGTGTGAAACCCAGCTCGCGCTATTCGTCCACGAGACTCAGAGGGCCATAGACACGGGTTCACAGGTAGATGCCGTGTTTGTTGACTTCCGCAAGGCGTTCTATACAGTTCCCCACAGTCGTTTAATGAACAAAGTAAGAGCATATGGAATATCAGACCAATTGTGTGATTGGATTGAAGAGTTCCTAGCTAACAGAACGCAGCTTGTCATTCTCAATGGAGAGAAGTCTTCCGAAGTAAGAGTGATTTCAGGTGTGCCGCAGGGGAGTGTCGTAGGACCGTTGCTATTCACAATATACATAAATGACCTTGTGGATGACATCAGAAGTTCACTGAGGCTTTTTGCAGATGATGCTGTGGTATATCGAGAGGTTGTAACAATGGAAAATTGTACTGAAATGCAGGAGGATCTGCAGCGAATTGACTCATGGTGCAGGGAATGGCAATTGAATCTCAATGTAGACAAGTGTAATGTGCTGCAGCAACTGGAAGCAGTTAATGCCATAAATTATCTGGGAGTACGCATTAGGACTGATTTAAAATGGAATGATCGTATAAAGTTTATCGTCGGTAAAGCAGATGCCAGACTGTGATTGGAAGAATCCTAAGGAAATGCAATCCGAAAACAAAGGAAGTAGGTTACAGTACGCTTGCTCGCCCGCTGCTTGAATACTGATCAGCAGTGTGGGATCCGTACCAGATAGGGTTCATAGAAGAGATAGAGAAGATCCAACGGGGAGCAGCGCGCTTCGTTACAGGATCATTTAGTAATCGCGAAAGTGTTACGGAGATGATAGATAAACTCCAGTGGAAGACTCTGCAGGAGAGACGCTCAGTAGCTCAGTACGGGCTTTTGTTGAAGTTTCGAGAACATACCTTCACCGAATAGTCAAGCAGTATATTGCTCCCTCCTACGTATATCTCGCGAAGAGACCATGAGGTTAAAATCAGAGAAATTAGAGCCCACACAGAGGCATACCGACAATCCTCCTTTCCACGAACAATACGAGACTGGAATAGAAGGAAGAACCGATAGAGGTACTCAAGGTACCCTCCGCCACACACCGTCAGGTGGCTTGCGGAGTATGGATGTAGATGCAGATGTTCATCGCTTATGGGAACAGACTGAAAGTGCATAGTGTTGCCTCCCTTAATCCACAGAAAAGACAATAAGACATGTTACGTTCTTCCGAATAAACTATAGCTAAGAAATGGCCTCCATCTCATCACCATCACGTTTCTTTCCAGTTCACTGCTCTGTAATTCGTCAGCATCAGATAGACCGGCAATTAAGATGACGCGGTGTTTATAAATTGCCGCGAAAACAGCTGTAGGCCGAAAGTTCCGTTACAACCGGGAACGGAGTTGTTCGCCATGGCTTTCTTGCGTCAGACATTATCCGTATTCTTGCCCCCAAACTTGAGTAACAAATCAAGATAATTTCAAAAATGATCATCGCCTTTTTTTCCGGGACCCTATCAGTGGTGCCTTGCTACCACATAAGGTGTCGATGTCTGCGACGCTGTTTCCCCACATGGATACCAAATAAATTCTGCCAATTGCTCTATGGTCACTCGACGTTAAGACAATTGCTGCGGTCCAGGTTGAATTTATTCTTGCGAAATATGGTCCTCAGATGACAGAAAGTGTAAAGCCTCTTTATGATATAAAAAAATATCTGTATCCCTCGGTTTTGTGTTGATAACAATAATGTAAACACTAGTTTGAAATATTATACTTAGATAAGCCAAGTAGAAAACGGCGGAAAATGTTGGAAATATGGCGCGCCTCCCAGGATTAACTGTTCGCTTCGCTTCAGTTCCGTTACGTATTTTCTGGTCTCGGGGGACGTCTCTTGCTGATACACTATGATGACGTCATAGCATCGACACACGCGACTCATTCATTATTAACGATCCTGCACTGGCGCATATGCTACCCCTGTAATCGAGTGTGTCTGCCCTGACATTCTGCTCCTTAAAGTAATACAATGACTACTCTGAAAGTTCCGTGCGTTTATGGAAAAACTTTTTTTTTTAAATTTTACTTGCCAGTGTGTCTCATTTTTGTTTTAATGTAGGCCCGATACATTTTGAAAAAGCAAACGGTGGAAATGTTTCCGATCGGTTTTGTTAAAAAATGTCGAAATGTGTGTGAAAACTTATCGGACTTAACTGCTAAGGTCATCAGTCCCTCAGCTTACACACTACTTAACCTGAGACCGCTCGGCTAATCCCGCGCGGCCCGATCGGTTTTAACTCTCCTGGTTACAGCTGCCAACTATACAATTATCAGTCTTTCTGTCTTCTGATTCAGCAAAAGGATCACGCGAGCCCTGTAGACGACATGTTTACACTGCTCTGACAGCCGGCCACGGTGGCCGTGCGGTTCTAGGCGCTTCAGTCCGAAACCCCGCGACTGTTACGGTCGCAGGTTCGAATCCTGCCTCGAGCATGGATGTGTGTGATGTCCTTCGGTTAGTTAGGTTTAAGTACTTCTAAGTTTTAGGGGACTGATGACCTTAGATGTTAAGTCCCATAGTGCTCAGAGCCATTTTTTTGAACTGCTGTGACATTTAAATTTCCTGTACGGAAATGGTGCGGTGATCTCTTCAACAGTCCTGTCGTATGTAGCAACAGACCCAAACTCGTCTTGTTGACATTGCGAAACAAGAAAAGTTATCATTATTATAAACTCTTGTCAAGTATAATGTCGATCCTCTATCGCGTTTGATAGTCGATAGCACAAAGCCGTAACAGATAGAGGTATCTGCAATTATTTCAAAACCATGTCCCAGAAAGAGCCAAACACGTCTCTTATCTTAGAATTATTTGTTACCATTTGAATCCTTAACTTCTCAGGAAGACACTCACGTACCTAAGTGTATGTAATCCAGAAATCGTTTCTGTGAATGACGCACAGTACGATTTGTTTAGTGCGTCTACTACGGGTCATCAAAGGCGGATTCCATAGATCTATCTCACAAAACAGCTACTGGTTGGACATGTTGACACTGTTATATCGATTCTGGAAATGCGGTTACCGATGAAAGACTTCCAGCTCCACAATCGATATTTACTCGCACGGAGACGCTCAACCGCGTTAAGAAATGCTCACATTTTCACGTTCCCTCTTGCTTCCAAAAATATTGGTTAATGTGGACAAATTTATATGATGCGGTGTGAAGATGTATGACTACTGCAACGGGCGAGAAGTTACGAGTGTTGGAAGTTAAATAGTGGCAACTGGTTATTCACAAACGATACAAAAGAGTTACATGTTTGCACCTGTTATTGTCCTTCAAAGTAGTCACCAGCGTTGTGTAGAACCTGTTGCCAGCGTAGCATACCGTCAGCAGAGTCTCTTCTGTTGATGGTGCGAGTGGAGCAGTCTACTGCCTGTCGAATCTCTGGAACAGTTCTGAAGCGACTGTCACGAAGTGGTTCCTCCATCTTCGGAATCAAATCAAAGTCACAAGGACGTAAGTCTGGGGAGTACAGTGGATGGTACAGTACTTCCCAGTCTCATGGACCGAACAGAGCAGCCACAGCTTGCATTGTATGCGCCCGCGCATTGTCGTGCAAAATGATGTGTGGGTTGCGCAGAAAGTATCGCCGCTTCTTTCGCAAAGCTGGACGCAGGTGATGCTCCAAAAACGAACAGTAATACCGTGCATTGACGGTCTGCCGTGGAGGAACGTAATGCGTTAGGATAACACCCTCAGAGTCGAACACGAGAATCACCATATCTTCAGTCCGCTCCTTTTGTACCATCAACAGAACAGGCTCTGCTCCGGCTTGCACATTGCTGGCAAAGGGTTCTACACAAGGCTGGTGACTATTTTGAAGGACAGTAACAGGTGCAAACATGTAACTCTTTTGTGTAGGTTGTGAATAAATGGTTGCCTCAATTTAAGTTCCAACTCTCGTATTCATTGCATTTAGCTGAAAACATTGCACTTCATCTTTTTATTTAATTGGAAGATACTGAAATTGTTATATTTTTGCTGCACCACAGAAATCGATCTGATACATAGCAGTCCTGTATCGTGCACCGCTGGATAATTTCTAAATTGCCGCGACCACAGCCACTGAATGGCAAAGGCAAAGGCTCTCGTACGCATCCGGTGGCTGGTGACGTCGCAGAAGCCAACCGAACGTACAGGAGTGTTTATGTGCCTCTCCTCAGTCGGAGGTTTTGCAGCGATTCGTGGACTCGGAAACCTTGCGTCGAATAATCTTCCACCAGCGACCAGTTCATTTATGTACAGAACGCTCGTAATCAGGGTGCGGTGGTGCTGTGGGGGTTAATAAGGCAGCTTCGAACGCATAGACTGATGTATTTTTGAGTTTTGGACACCCCTCTTGTGCCGTATCCTCCACCTCCGTAGGATTCCACTGTTGTCCTACTCTCAAAAAAATTATTATGACATTACTGCAAAGTTCGATTCAACCAGGGTAAATGTCATTCAGAGACCAAGGGTGTAAAAGTAACACCAATATTAAAAAAATCCATCCACGTCTAACCAGTTTATAAAAATTTTCACCTTGCTAGTTTTGTGGATCATGTAAACGTTGTGTTTGTTTTATTGTCCACACTGGTGCCTCAGTATGAACATGTAAACTTTCAGCGGGTACCTTATTAAATTCTTGTATTTGACCTACGTTGAGGCGTGAGGCAGTGTAGTTAAAACTGTAAATATATGTCATAAAGTTAGACTCTGGCCAGGAGAAAGAGATGACGTGTGTTTGTTTCCGTATGGTATTATTCTTGTGCCGTAGGTATGTAAGAGGATTGCAGAGGGCTTCATGTCTCCGAATTTTTGGATCTCTGACTCAGATTCATCCACGGGGGCGTGCTGTAAAGTAATGCCTGCGATTTTTTTGCATGGAAGTTGTTAAAAGTCTGTAAATGAAACAAACGTTATTGATATTGCACGTTTGTATTCTTCGAGCCCACGCGGTGTGTGAGAAACTGTTCACGAAACCGGAAGCTACGACCACAGCCACCCACTCACTCGGCGGCAGAGGCTGCCGCACACCAGCAGTGGCCGGCGACACGGCGTCCCGTGACTCTGGGCACAGCGGTACGGATGGGTCCTTACTCGATCAGATGTATTCTGGCCATCCCTAAACGCCTAAAGTTTTGTTCTTACACCAGCGATCGCCTCACTCTTCTTACCACAAAGAGCGTAATTTCGGTCGCTCAGTGAAGCAGCTGCCAACGCTTTAACGCACGTGGATAATACTTTTGTACATCCCCTTATGTGGAACCTCATCATCATCATCATCATCATCATCATCATCATCATCATTACTACTAGGGCAAGGTTCGTGGCAGCCCACTCTCCATTGTTGCCAAATTTATTCAAGATGGCGGCGTTGACGTCATCCAAGATGGCGGCATGTAGACTTGGCAACAGCCCATGACGTCATCCAAGATGGCGGATTTTGGTGTGAAAATAGGCCAATTGGGCTATGTCCACTAACCTAACCTCCAGGAAAAATGGCGGGAATTTTGAATTTTGGCGGGAAAATAGACCAATTGTGCTACATCCACTAACCTAATCCCCCAGAAAAAATAGGCCCCAAATTCAAATTCCAACAGGAAAATGCACGCAAAACCGTAGTTGTATTTATTATTATTCATTATTATTGATTATCATTCATTATTATTTGTTATCATTCATTATCATTTATTATCATTCATTGTCATTCATTATCATTTATTGTCATTTATTATTATTTATTATTATTGACCTACCTCCACTAGAAAATTCCCTCCAAATTCAAATTCCAACACGATAATGGCTGCAAAACCTTACTTTTGTTTATTACTATTCATTATTATTCATTATCATTTATTAACATTCATTATCATTCACTGTCATTTATTACCATTCATTATCATTTATTATCATTTATTATTATTATTATTTATTGTTACAGGACTACCTCCACTAGAAAATTGCGCCAAATTCAAATTCCAACACGATAATGTTGAAACGGAACTTGTTGTACCGTTCCAATGTTTTATTAGATTGCTAGCACGCAGAAATTATTAGCAAGAGTTTCTTCTCTTGCAGGTAATATCTCAGCTGGTGTCCAAAAGGAGAGAATGGACTAAACAGGGTTATTTATTGAAATTTTTCTGTTGTGTACCACGTTACCCATTTTCCTTTCCCTTGTGCGGCCTGGATGGTATAAATGAGTGAGTGAGTGAACTAGCAGAAAGCTTTAGGCACAGATTGTAACACTGCATGAATGGTCGTTCTGGGGTAGGGTAGTACCAACCCCCCAAGCGTGAACAAGTTTAGCAGAGACCAAGTTTGCAGGTCAGGGCAAAGATGACACGCAGGCGCGCGTATTGGCTCTGTCAGGTTGGCGCGCCACCCCAACGCGTTTGTAAGCGGAACGGTTAGGCGAATTCGGTTGGAAGAGCACTTGTTCCTGGGTCGTGGTGCTGGACAGACATGGAGACGCAGCTCACGTCTTGGTAATGTTAACATAGGTATTAGATTGTCCGAACTCTGCTCTGTAATACAGTCCAGATGTTGAAATCAGGTGCGAAATTACCACTGAACCCCATAAGGGAATGGATTTTCTTAATTTACTAGAATTTCAGTAGACCTTGCGTTAGTGCCTTGTTCAGGCAACGCACCATGTGCGTCACGTTATTGCTCTGTGCTTAACGGAAATTCACTCATTCAATGTATTGTAATCTGCTCTTCCATTTACAGTAATATTTTGGGGATTTTTATTTATTTTCCATGTGTTTTCTTTGTGAACTTGCTTTCGCGCCACGTGGTTGGTTGGAGCAACCGCCGCAGTGATAAATTATAGTTTCGGTCTGAGAATATATTGTACACGATGAATAACCATACGATAGTGAGCGAGTGTAAAATAGGGAAGGAATAATCGTGTGTGTCCATATTTTTCTGGGTTTCTGTTGGCTACTGAAACTTGGCCATGTGGGTTGAACAGCATTGAAGTGATGTTTTTTGTGCACCCCAATAACGAGTTGATTTGTTGGCGATGTTGTGCGTTAAGTAAAATACACGTGCCACTAGGAAAAGTATCGGATTTTAATGCCCACTGATTTGATAAAGATTTGCGAAATACTCTTCCACCCTGACCTAGTTTTGCTTGCATTGTCTTTGCCGAACTTGTTCTGAGTAATCTATAGTAACTGAATGTAATAACCAAGGGTATAGGTATAATTGTGCGGTTGTATAGAACTACATTGTAGGCAGGTCTGCGCTCCTCTGTCCCATTCCGTAATTACGTGGCGAAACTGAACCATGTTAACTAGAGACCGGTTATGATGATGTACATTGCAAGAGAAACACGACTAGTTGTTGAAATACCATCGGTACTGAATAAATATCAAGTAATCTCTATCCTCGACTGATTATTTACTCCATCCATCATAAAGAATAGGTGGCAGTCAGTACCACAGTCGAATTCTGGGTCATGAAAGCAAATAAAAGCTATATAATGCCTATTACGCCCTGTATAGGTGCGTTCTGTAGTGGTTCAAAAAATGCGTTATCCGTTGCGTTCAAATTTCTACCCGTTCGTTAAAACCTTCCGCTATAAATTATTAATACCCAGCAATAACTCGCAGGGGCCAGTAATTTCGTGGACCACACGAATTTAAGAAACCATTTACAGCAGACGGTAGGTTGCAGGAGCGGTAGGACATGTCAAAAGCGACGGTAATCTACCTACTTAGGTGGACTTATACAACCACCAATACTGGAAGGTTACGTTGCAGTTTGTACATACTTGTGTATTACTCGTACGTAAACTCATACTGGCCATTACTATGTACTTGGTTTTCATTTTAGCGATCCTCTATCACCAATAAAGCGATGCATAAAAATGAATAAAAATACACATGAATGAAGAAACATGAAAAGATGTACATAGAAACACATATGTGCTCATTAGAGAGCCGTCTTCCCACTGTAAATTCATTTTATTGAATAACTTTGCTTGTAAAAAGAAAAATAGATACCTTTGGTTTCAAGAGTATGAACAATTTATAGTGCCTAAAACTGAAAAACTATATGCTTTCGTAACATGAAATTTCATGTTCTACAACTTTGATTACGTTTTCCATTTGGAGTAGGCATTTTTGAGTTACAGGAGTGGAAGACGATTTTTTAGACAAGTTGCTAAAAATGAACGAACTTTGACAACTTATTGCAGCCAGATGGCTACACCGATATTGGCATTTACGTAATAATCAGATGCAAAATTTAATGCTCCTTCATTCTGCTAGTAGTGAAATTCTGAGTAGGATGCATTGTGACCGAGTAATAGGTAAAAACCCGAGAAAAGTACCCAAATTTTGTGGTTTTCTGTCCACAAAAATTGTCCTGGGGTTTTTGGATTCTACATGCTCTCAACTATATGCAAAAGATGAAAAAAATTAAATATTCTATCTCAGCTTTTGCAAGCAAACAAACTCCGTTACGGAATAATACAGTTGAAATTGCAGAATAATGAACAATTGGATTATTAAACTAACAACTAAGTGCAAGTCAGGTCAATAGTTTATGAAACAGCCGAGTCTCAGTATAGAAATAAACTTGTAAATACTTTACATATACTGTTACAAAACCTACAGCAGTTCTCATTTCATAAGACATCTATGGTTCTGAATAATTACATTATTTCATTCAAAAAGCCTGGAGTCGCTTGAATATCGAGGCAGACATTGAATTTTACGTATTAATCATATGCCAAAACACTCGTGCTATCATTTGCCAAAATCTTGTTTCGATATCTCAGACCATTAATGACGTACGAGGAAATTTTGAATATGTCGTTCTAGTTTTTCACTGACACACGAGTTCGTGATGGAGCGCTTTACATACATTCTATTATCTCGAGATTGGAAACAGACAGCGATATACTTCCAAGTTTAAAGAATGATTCAATATATTATCTACATTTAATACACAGCAACATGTAATCTGGCACGAACCAAACACAGATTCATAGCGGTACCAATTTTTCACTGCAAACTAAGAATTTCTTGAATAGTTTACCTACTAGCGAAATACCACAATAAATATAAGCATTAACGAAATGCTAGATGGTTCATCATGAAGCTGGTGAATTAAGCTATGAGATGCGCGAGAATGAGCATTTACTACCGAATAGTTTCTTTAAAATCGTTTCAGAAAGATCGCAGATTGGCCGGCTTCAGCGGCAGTTAAGCGAGCCGGATTGGTTCTGCGCCGAGTAGGTCTGTACTGCCATTACACTGTGGTCACCTGCAAACCCGCCCATCACACACTGGTAAACTGCACTTCCCTCCACTCGCTCTGTAGTGAAGTGTCGAGAGTCGCCACTTATTTTAAACGCACTTAAACTTCAGGTTTCCATAGTGTAAATTTACCACAGTTTTCAGTGATTAAATTTTCATAAACGTAGTAATTAAACAAAAGCGATATTTTGCCAACAAACTTTCTTTTAGACAAATTGTTTCAGGAAATCAGTCTTTGTACTGATTGTTTCGTATCCTACAAATAGAAAGAAATAAACAAGCATTTAGCGGTATAAATCATGTGTTTGGTGAAGAATCGTGTCTGTATGGTCATCACAACCCACTGTATCATATTAAAGTCGTCGGCAAACGTTTAGTTCTGAGTAATTAAGTGTATAACATTATATCTGCACTTTAGATATCTATATGTAGTGCCATAATTGCTGAAAGGTCACGTTTGATTTGATTTCATCTTTTGGTATATTTCAACATGCCAGGAAGGAGAAACTGCCAAGAGTAGGTGAGAGTGCTCAATTACAAAATGAGTAAAAAATGATTTACTGTTTTAAGTCTTACTTCTGTCTAGATGAAAGTGTCTCTAACATTACTGTATCAGTTGAGTGAATTACTTCCTTTATCGACAGCCGCTTGTCGAAATAAGCCACCCCATTCTCACGAAGTTCCAGAATTCCTGCAGATGTGCGTCAGTTCCTTCATCAATAGGGAATACATGCCATCACCTTCCTCCCTTTTTCCCAGCCTGGTTTGAACCCAACAATATCTGGCTTGTGCTCTTCATTATACTCCCCTAATCCTAAGAGTGACAAACACTGCCTGTCCAGTAGCTCGAAAAACCACTGCATCCCCCATGTGCATAATGCTGTAACAGTGCAGTTCAGACAAACATATTCTTGTGATGCCATATGTCATAACTTAAAACAAACAGTTTAGCCCATAATTCAGAACAGAAATAATATAGTTCCATGATAGTTACATAAGAGAACAACAATTACTTAATAAATAATAATAACAAGAAATGCAAACAATTACTTAATAAATAGAAACTTCGTGTTCTCAGACATTTTTAATTTGAATGAACACCTTGACAAGAAATCAGACAGCCCACCTCAAGATTTGCACATAATTACCATCTAGTGTGAGTGCCTGGACTTACACTAGGACTATTCTGTCTGCATCATGTAATTAAGTGACGTTAACCAATGTGCAGTTCCAAACATGTACGATTGGGGCTCTGCTGCATAGGCTTAGTACTACATATTAGGTACATCATGTAAAACAGGCTTAAAACCATACCACCTACAAGCGACGACTTTAAGCGACTACAAGTGGAAGACAGTTTTTGACAATGTTGGTTTTCAGTGATTAAGCCACATTTTGTGTGTCTCAAAAGGTGAATCATCCAAACGACATTATAGAAGAATTTCGTGGTTCACCTAACATTAACGTCTTCTGAGCCATGTCCTCTTCAAAAGTTTACAGACCACTTTTCTTCCTGGAGAAAACTGTGGTTTCGTGTACCTACACACGCTACAGCTGTGGCTTATGCCCTGAAGTACAGCAAGCAAGTGAAGAGTTCATTTTGCAACAAGACGAAGCTCCACCTTACTTTCTTTCAGACATTGATGGTTATCTCGATGCCGAACTGCCTCAGTGTCGAAATGCATATGGTTCCCATCGTGACCCTCTTCTCCAGTGGCCCCCAGGGTCACCTCTCTTAGCTTAATTTGATTTCTTCTTATGGGGTTAAGCCAATGATCACCACATTCCTGCATCCATTGCCACTTAATTTGGAAGAGTTGAAAGGAAGGACTAATGTGGTACCTGACAATGTAAAACTGCCTTGGACAGAGAAACGGCCTTGGACAGATTTAGAAGCACAGAGAACATAACATTATGGATAAAATAGAAAATTCAGTTTCCAGTTCTTCAGAAGGATGAGAAATGCACTGAACTCTTCCTAAGACTGACATGAAAGAACGTGAGAAACCAATTTAAAAAATGTATTGGGCTTGTATGCTGCACAGTGATAAAAATTTCTCTGTATTCCTATCTGATAGTAAATACATAGTAGATGATGTGTATATCTGACACTGAAAAATTTCACACGAGTATTAGTCATGAGCAGCATGACACCAGTAAATGATGTACTCTAGAACTAGACAACCTTAGGGTACTGCTAATTACTTTGAGCAGCTCGAGCTAATATGAAGCTAACACATTTTTATTCTTTCATTTTTCTAAAGTGCGATTGCGGAGAAGACGTGTTCCCCTGAGTGGCATGTGGCAGAGACCAAGTGAACTAGTTGTGACATGTTTACCACAAGCAGCCAGAGATGCTAAACAGATCTATGAATTTCGAGTCAAAAGGTTCCAACATGTCCTTCACTCTTTACGTAAATGTAAACAATGGCGTAAATGTGCACTTTTGCTAAACGTTATGGATTTTAACAACTTATTAGCAGCCAAAGAGTGCTGTGTAGACAAGTTCCACAAGGTGCATTTTAGTTGTGTATGTTTTTACTTGTGGGAAATCTATCTGCAATGAACTTTTTGTCTAGCCTGTGTGGAATGTGCAATCCGATCTCTACTCAAATGTGAATATCACATGAGTGATGAATGCACAATGGAACATGATGTAGACCCGAACAAGTTTTTAATGATCTGAAGGTGACAAACTTAGCTGTTGAAACTGGTAAATAAAGAACAGGTTAGATCGAAATCTTGCCTATAGACTATTTCTTTAAAGTACGTAGAGATCTATGATTCTCGTTTCTCATTATAAGAAACTTTAGAGAAGTAATGTGCCAGTTTAAGCTTAGGGAACAGATGTATAATGAGCAGGTTACTGGAAACATGTGGTGAAGTATCACAAAAGTGCCATCAGAAAACAAATTTTGTGAACAAACAAAACAAAAATTTTGTACACCTGCTTGATATGTATTTACGTAGAAATCGATAACTGGCTGTAGAAACCTTTTCAACATAAGGAAACTTTTGAAAGTGGATTAATCTCTCGAATATCATTTATTTCCTTTATTAAAAAGTATACCTGATCTTAAGTTATACTGTCACCAGGTCACCAGAAACCTCCTTCCTTCCTTCCTCAAATCCACTAGGTCAGTGTCTAACGCTTTGTACTCTGTAATGGAGACATAGGGCATCTGTGTACACTCATATTTAAATCGCCATCACCTGGTGGCGAGTGTGTCACAGAGAATTGCACTCTTTGTGGAAACAATGAGGTCACTGACCAACAATTAGGATATACATTAAAACAAGAAGTGCACTTTCTTGCAAGCATATTTACATCAGCATCCAATCCAAAACTTTTCATTGTGTGATATTTTTTGAATCTCTTCAGGGTGGTCTGTTTCCACTATCATTTTACTCGAATTGTTCTCAGATGAATCACTGTCATTATATAGACTATTGTCATGGAAATCGTTGTTGTTCTAGTTTTCACTTTAAGATTTCTGTAAAAGCTCTACAATCTCTACCTCAGAAAGGAATGTATATGAAGAACTAGCCATTTCACACCAACTTACTTGAACATGGTAATTACAACTTTTCTCTCAACATTAATAGCTATAGTTCGACACTGAGTTGACACAGACTTCCCTCAATGGGATGCAATCAGGTTCGAGAATGGCGCATGTAAGAGCTATGAAAAGCAATATTTGGAATATCGAGCGCCACTGGCCATTGGAGTGGGAAGGATTGAGAGCATTGAAGCTGCCAAACCTAAAATCCGAATATACTGCCAGTTCTGTATTTAGTTTCACCATTTGTAGAAATGAGTGGGCTAATGTGCAACTACAAATCACATTCCATTAATTATACAATAATACTTACTTACTCAGACAGAAATCTTAACTGTGCATCATATAATGGAACATCATAGACAGTATAAAATAACAATGACATGCCCACAACTGCAGTGGTCAAACGTTCCATTGCTAGCAACCCCAAATGTAGAAAGTTAATATTATATTGCTGTTAAAATACACAGCATATAGTCACAGTCAGGGCACATGCTGTTTGGAATAAAAGCACCCATGATGTTGTCAAAGTTACTTGGTACTCACCAATAATGAAATCATACTCCACATCTCGTTTTCTTTTTTTTTTTTGCTTAAGTACAGTAACATTATCATTGTGATCAAACTTTCACAACTATCTCTCAGCATTTCAAAGAATATCTAGGATATTTTTCTAAATGCACATAAAATTAACTAGTACTTTCTTTAAGTAGGCTAGAATATAACTTATTTGCAACTATACAGTTGCAACATAATGTTGAGAAATCAGTCTTTATAAGTGCCAGTTGGACTGGCAGACACACCACTTTCTGTGGCTGTAGCACAACAAACAGTACTAAAACCGACACTTTTTGTAGAGATCTTTGGTATGGTGTAAAACTGAATCTGCATATTATCCTAATACACTGGTATAAATATCAAAGCTACCAATACTGCATACTAACTTCAGAATCACTGAAACCATAATGGCAATTGCTCGATTTACTTCTGACACTAATTAGTGTGGGTGAAGGAAAGTAGTGACAAATAGTTAAAACGACTTTCTCTTTTATGACATAGTTAGAAGTGGCTTCACTTAAGTGATGCCACAGTAATCGGGGTGCTACAATTTCTGCGTAGTTACACAGTTTTCTATATAGCATCAGTGTCAACTGAAATTATTTAGATAGGTTTGTAGTAGTACAGAGCGTGGCATTCGAATTGATTGAGTCAAGAATTAATTACACATGAAAGAATATGCAAAGGATACCAAAACAGATTTCAGACAGGAATTAAATGGAAATTACAAATTCACCATTAAAAGTATTGCCATTCAAACATGAAAACTGTTTTATAAATCATTTCTGAACTACAAAAACAAATTTTGAGTACTTCTTGAATCATGTATCAAGCTCCATTTAAAGATGAGGAACACAAATTTTGGATGCAAACCCAATTTGCCTGAAACTGCAGGTGATAGATACTGGCATGTCAGCGTTATAGTGCATCTACAGTGTCCTCAGAAATACAGTTTTAGGGTACTTATATGAGATGAAGGATGCTGTTTACAGATGTAGCAATCATAATAAAATTTCTATCTGTGAACCAATTTCGAATAACAAGAACAAATGTTGCATAGTTGTAGAGCTGCATATTGGACACTATTTAAAAATCAGATACTCATATTAAAGATGCATTATAAGTTCGAGTGAAACTGCAAATGATACTTTGATATTTCACATGTGGCATTTACCTGTCATCTCCCCAATATTTATATCATGTCCCCAAATACAAATTTTTTAATTCCGGCATGTTCTGTTGGATGCTGTTTACTATGACCAGAAGACACATTTGAAAGTTAATATTTTTTCATCCTTGCACCCAATGTCAGTTAAAAATGGCAAAACATTAATGTTACTCTATAATAAATTTTGGAGTTATGCTTTGTTTAAGTGCACTATAATATAATGGAACATTGAATATCCATGTTGCTGTATTAAAAGCTAGAGTCAAGTTGAAAGTATATTGCCATCAGTAACCTTTGTTACTTCCTTTCTGAAATTCACTGGATAGATGCTCAAATGTATATCGCCAGTACTATGATCTGAATACATTTTCCAATATTGCATTGATTTTCAACATTTGTAGAATTCAATGAGCTGCAGTAAAACTACAAATCGCCTTCCACTAATAACTCAATTTCACATATTTACACACAACCAGAACCTACCCATGTACCAGAGAGCATGGATACGATACATTTCCACCACATATATTAACCATTTGTGCTCATATCTGCTATCTCAAAAACTTTGACTATGAACAGCTTCGAAAGTAGGAAATTGATATATGCTTCTACTGAAATAATTTAACTAAGAACACACAGATCATGTTGTAAGAATTGCTGCATACTCACCTTGTACCCAACCTACAGAATGATACCACACTTCATGTCTTCTTGTTGTCACACTGGCTAAGTAGAGTAATAACAGTATTACTACCCAACTTTCGCCAATTATCACAACATATTTTAAAGGAAATACAGATTGTTTTTCTAACACAAAGAACAAACAAACACTATCCAAACAGGCCTTGAAGGTTCAATAGTACTGACTGGCCGCTGTGTCATCCTCAATCCTTAGGCATCGTCAGATGCGGAAATGGACGGGCATGTGGTGAATACATCATTCTCCCAGCCATTGTCGATTTCCGTGAGCAGCTTTTGTAAACACACATAAAATAAAATAACAGGTTTCTAAAGTATAATTTTTTTCATGTAGTGCCAAACATTTTCAGAAAACAATCTTTTTAGGTGCCAGATAAATCTGTACACACGCCACTCTTCTGAGATTTTAACAATTTCTTATGTTCATTGATTTAGACATAGTGATTAATTCTTATTTTAGCTTTTGGCACAACTAAATGACAACTGTAGACAGTTCCTGTGTACATACATATACATCAATGATCTGTAAGGCAGCCTGAAGTCAATGGCACAGGGTATGTCCAAATACCAGTTATTAGTGTTTCTTCCCATTTCATTCCCATGGATCATGGGAAGCATGACTGTTTGAACGCCTCTGCATGTGCTGTAATTATTGTAATCTTGCCCTCAGTATCCCTATGTGAGCTATGCATAAGGGGTTGTAATATATTTGCAGAGTCATCATTCAAAGTCAGTTCATGACACTTTGTTAGTAGCCTTTCTCAGGATAGTTTATGTCTATCTTCAAATTGTGCAGTTCAGCTTCTTCAGTATTTCTGTGAAACTCTCACAAAGATCAAACAAACCTGTGACCATTTGTGCTGCCGTTTTCTGTGTACTTTCAATTTCTCCTGTTAGTCCTATCTGGTATGGGTCCCACACACTTGACCAATATGCTAGAACCAATCACATGACTGATTTGTAAGCAATTTCCTTTGTAGACTGATTGCACTTCCCCAGTATTCTACCAATAAACTGTAGTCTACCCTCTGGTTTCCCAACGACTAAGCCATCTCATATCGCTACAAAGTGTTACACCCAGGTATTTTTATGGTTTGCCTATTCTAATTGTGACTTATTGGTATTATAGTCATAGGATATCACGCTTTTTCATGTTGAAGTGCACAGTTTTATGTTTCTGATCATTTAAAGCAAGTCGTCAGTTATTACATGTCTTTGAAATCTTGTGACGATCTGACTGAAAATTTACACGGCTTCTTTCAGGCAGTACTTCATTATGGATAACTGCATCATCTGCAAAAAGTCTGAAGTTACTGTTAATATTGTCTGTAAGGTCATTGATATACGCTATGAACAGCAAGATCCTAACACACATTCCTGGGGCACATGTGAAGTTATTACTACACGTAACGACGACTCTCCATCCAAATAACATGCTGCACGCTCCCTACCAAAAATTGTTCAATCCAGTTGCAAAATTCAATTTTTACCCCATACAAACGTACTTTTGATAACAAGCACAGGTGCGGTACTGAGTCTGATGCTTTTCGAAAATCAATAAATACTGCATCTACCTGACTGCCTTGATTCAAAGATTTTAGTATGTCATGTGAGAAAAGAATGAGTTGGGTTTCACATGACTGATATTTTTGGAATCGTTGCTGGCTGGCATGGAGGAGGTAATTCTGTTAGAGACACCTCATCCTGTTTGAGCTCAAAATATGTTCTAAAATTCCACAACAAATCGATGTCAAGGATACTGGAGACTGTAATTTTCTGGTTCACTTCTACCAGCCTCTTATAGAGGGTGTGTCCTGCGCTTTCTTCCAACTATTAAAGCACCATGTTTTGTTTGAGGCATCTGCAACAGATTTTAGAAGTGGGGCTAACTCAGCTGTAAATTCGGTATAGAATCTGGCAGGGATTCCATTGGACCCTCGAGCTTTATTCAAGTATAACTATTTCAGCTGTTTATTAGCACCACTGACACTAGTACTTATTCCCTCATCTTTCCAGTGATATGAGGAGTAAATTGGGGCATTTCTCCTTGGTTTTTCTTTGCAATGGAAAATCTGAAAACAAAGTTAAGCATTTCAGAATTTGGTTTGCTACTCTCTGTTTCAGTTCTTGTTTCATTCACTAGGGACTGGACACTAACTTTTGTGCCACTAACAGCCTTTACATACCACCAGAATTACTTTGGGTTTTGTGAAATATTATTTGACAACAATGCCTGGCAATTCCTGCCCATCAGTACGTGAGGTCTGCCTGGTCTGGGTTCAGCTATGTTTATTCCTTCACAGCTCCACTTCAGAGTCACAGCATCGATATTCGACGTGGGCAGCTGACAGAACACTTGACAATGCTCTGCTACGGCAGCCATTGAAAGCCTCACACATTGATCTCTTGACAGACAAATGCGTTTTATTCGGCAATTCTCTAGCTACAGCTCAATGCTTTGTTTTACATCTATTACACAGTAGTCTCTGTTTGTTTAGCAGTTTCTTTACAGTAACTGTATACTGTAGAGAGTGCCTCCTATTATGAACTGTTCTATTGGGTACATATCTATCCAGTGCATGCTCAGCTATTCTTTCAAACTTGGGCCAGTGTTCCTCTACATGCTGCTGCCCTGTGCTTAAACTTTCAGTTCCTCATTGAGATATGACACTATTGATTTTTTATCTAGTTTACTGAACACACACACACACACACACACACACACACACACACACACACACACATATATATATATATATATATATATATATATATATATATATATATATATATATATATATATATATACTCCTGGAAATTGAAATAAGAACACCGTGAATTCATTGTCCCAGGAAGGGGAAACTTTATTGACACATTCCTGGGGTCAGATACATCACATGATCACACTGACAGAACCACAGGCACATAGACACAGGCAACAGAGCATGCACAATGTCGGCACTAGTACAGTGTATATCCACCTTTCGCAGCAATGCAGGCTGCTATTCTCCCATGGAGACGATCGTAGAGATGCTGGATGTAGTCCTGTGGAACGGCTTGCCATGCCATTTCCACCTGGCGCCTCAGTTGGACCAGCGTTCGTGCTGGACGTGCAGACCGCGTGAGACGACGCTTCATCCAGTCCCAAACATGCTCAATGGGGGACAGATCCGGAGATCTTGCTGGCCAGGGTAGTTGACTTACACCTTCTAGAGCACGTTGGGTGGCACGGGATACATGCGGACGTGCATTGTCCTGTTGGAACAGCAAGTTCCCTTGCCGGTCTAGGAATGGTAGAACGATGGGTTCGATGACGGTTTGGATGTACCGTGCACTATTCAGTGTCCCCTCGACGATCACCAGTGGTGTACGGCCAGTGTAGGAGATCGCTCCCCACACCATGATGCCGGGTGTTGGCCCTGTGTGCCTCGGTCGTATGCAGTCCTGATTGTGGCGCTCACCTGCACGGCGCCAAACACGCGTACGACCATCATTGGCACCAAGGCAGAAGCGACTCTCATCGCTGAAGACGACACGTCTCCATTCGTCCCTCCATTCACGCCTGTCGCGACACCACTGGAGGCGGGCTGCACGATGTTGGGGCGTGAGCGGAAGACGGCCTAACGGTGTGCGGGACCGTAGCCCAGCTTCATGGAGACGGTTGCGAATGGTCCTCGCCGATACCCCAGGAGCAACAGTGTCCCTAATTTGCTGGGAAGTGGCGGTGCGGTCCCCTATGGCACTGCGTAGGATCCTACGGTCTTGGCGTGCATCCGTGCGTCGCTGCGGTCCGGTCCCAGGTCGACGGGCACGTGCACCTTCCGCCGACCACTGGTGACAACATCGATGTACTGTGGAGACCTCACGCCCCACGTGTTGAGCAATTCGGCGGTACGTCCACCCGGCCTCCCGCATGCCCACTATACGCCCTCGCTCAAAGTCCGTCAACTGCACATACGGTTCACGTCCACGCTGTCGCGGCATGCTACCAGTGTTAAAGACTGCGATGGAGCTCCGTATGCCACGGCAAACTGGCTGACACTGACGGCGGCGGTGCACAAATGCTGCGCAGCTAGCGCCATTCGACGGCCAACACCGCGGTTCCTCGTGTGTCCGCTGTGCCGTGCGTGTGATCATTGCTTGTACAGCCCTCTTGCAGTGTCCGGAGCAAGTATGGTGGGTCTGACACACCGGTGTCAATGTGTTCTTTTTTCCATTTCCGGGAGTGTATATATATATGCTTGTTTCAGTTATTCTTTCTACTTTGCTAGTACTCTGTTCAGCTGAATAGTGCATATCACAGTCACAATACTAGAAAGAATCATGATATCCACTATGAACAGCTAAATCTAAGTATGGTGCAGAAAGGAGTCCATTTCAGTTGCTGTAAGATTTTTTCATGCCCTCACTTCAAGAATTAAGTGTTTGGTAGATGAAGATCTCTTGTTCAAAAAACCTTAAGGCAGTTCCTATTGCAAGGATCATTTTATACAATAGAAGAGTCATTGAACTACAGTGTTTAACATTTCTTGTACTGCAAATTGCGAATGTATGCCCAAATTTGTATTTGTAACACCGAATATTTTTATTGCAAACATATATTTTGTAATATCTATTTCTCTGTAACACTTATTATTTTGTAATCTTTATCTGTCTCTAAAATGTATTTTTTGTAGTAGGACTTAATGTTTACTGTTTTTCATTTGTAATCTCTATATCTAAAATGTATTTTTTTGTAGTGGGACCTAAGTGACTGTTCACTGTTTTTGTTTTGTTTTGTGTATTACCATAAATTCTGGCCAAAAGCTTATAAAATTGACACATTCCATGTCCTGTGATAGTGTCACAACATGGATCACTGGAACAACAGATAAATTCAAAAATAATAATAAATTTAAAAAAGTCATTGCTGTCGCAACCATATCATATTCACTCATATGGACATCCTCAAAGAGGTCAGGTCTGTTTGTTGTTGCCATTAGAAACAATATATTTTCATCATGAGAGAGGTTCCTAACTGTCTGTTCTAGGTAGTTTTCAGAGAAGCCATTTAGTAATGTCTCACAGGGTGTCTTACCACACCCATCACTAACAAAACTGTAATTTTCCTAATTGATTGTTGAATTACTAAAGTTCCCCCAATGAGTACAGTATGATTTGAAAACTGTCATTGAAGCGAAACATTCTCACATGCAGCTTCAATTGCCATCATGGTGGCTTTGAGTTTTTTGTCTATTGCAACGAATTTCTCGTTAGCCTATTCTTTCGATATACTCTTAAATTTTCCCCAGAAATCTCACTGCCATTATTTTCAGGCTCAGCCATCTATAATTTAAGCAACCTATTTGTCTAAATTTCTGTATTTCTGGTGATGGTTCTTGTACTTCCAGAAAAAGAACGTTCCCTACAGCTAAGGATCTGTAATAATGCTGCTAACAACAGGTCTTTAAACGTTTTTGGTACTCCAGAATGCGAATCACACACAAGACAATTTTAATGAATGGAAACCAAATTACAGTGATGGTGCTTCGAAATTCAGTCAAAAGGACGCAGCCAAATGACGCAATTCACTGGTGGGAATGGTAAGTAGAATCGAGTTGAACTTTATGTCGCAAGATAAATGTTGCTTAATCTTTGTCATGTAACTGAAAACTGTGTCTTTACTCATTTAACTGTGGTGTCATTCTAGTATTCCATCATCTGGGGTGTCATATTAGTTGCACATGTGCACTGGGCTTAGATCATGAACGAAGATTTACTACAAACTATTTCACGTACAGCACTATTAACTTAAGAAAACTCTCAGACATGCACTTTTGTTCATGTTGATATGCTCTGAAGTTAGGGATGAGGGATTCTCTGAATGCTTAAGTTGTATAAAGCATTGCTTTATTTAAATTTGTTTAAAATCTGGTAGATGGTTCCTTAAGACAGTATTAAGCTGACAAATCATACATTCCACATTACACTTCAAGCCATGAGAGTCTCTGTTTTCGTTAGTACTATTATTTTTAAAATTTAGTAAGTACAGCATATATTTTTCGCAATATTGTTTTAGTTGAAGCTTTGTCATATAGCCGATTGGGTGAACAATATTTTTGTTTTTTAATTTGTGTGACCATAGTATCCATAAATACTGTAGAATTATTTGTAGATTTCGAAACCATACCTGCAACTACGAAAAAAATTAATAAAAAGCACATAGTTTCCTGTACGACTTTCATGAAACAGCGAGGTGGCGCAGTTATAGCACAATGTACTCGCACTCCGGAGGACCACGGTTCAAACCCGAGTCCAGGCTTCCTGATTGGGTTTTCAGTGACTTCCCTAAATCGCTTCACGCAAATGCCAGGACAGTTCTTTTGAAAAGGCACGGCCGACTTCCTTCAGCAACGGGACCGATGACCTCACTGTTTGGTCCCCTCCCCCAAATTAACCAACAAACGACTTTAATTTTTTTTCCTAGCAGATACGCAGCTCTGATTCCAAGATTTTCAGAACGACCTCCTTGGTAGGTTCCTTCTTCCGCATTGATTGACTTTGACCACAGCAGCAGATGACTGTAGAGTTTAGTAGTTCGTGTCATGCGTATGTACGGTATTGTGTTGCGTTTTCTGTGTAATATGCAAGTGATTTGATGGTGGAGACAGGAAATCACGGAAAGACACATATTGAGTGTGGTACTACGTCAATACTTAATTTTTATTATCATTACAGCTAACTGCCTCGAATGAAGTAGTTTGCCAATGCCTTGTAATGATGCTATAGTAACTGTTCGTACAATTATTATATTAGTTTAATTTCATTTATTGGGCACATTTGAACGATAAATTTGTTCCACATATAATTCTTGTATCATCCTTGGCGCTTGTGGTTATGGTTTGAGATAGCCTTAGAATTTCGTAAGTAATTATGTCAGGTTATGTGTATCAGAACCAAACACTTGTTATTTTCAGTGACCTTGTGTTTCCGCATTGCGAGCAGGAGGTGACTAGTGTTTAGACAAACATATTAGCGCACATTACGTACCTGTGCTGTTCGGCAATTACGAAGAATACCAGATCGACGCGTGGGTATGTAATGTGCTTGCTGTTTTCGTACTGTCCGATAAAATTGCTAAATGTTTCCCGTGATTTAGCAAAAGAACCGCCAGATATTTTGATGTGTTGTCTGTAATTACGGGAAAAGTGTCTATATGCTGTGATGGTTAGAGAAAGTGAAGGTCATTGTGAAATACTTTGTCATGGACGAAAAAAGGCTCTCATGAAGTTCACACACACGCTGCATTCATATTGTTATATTTACTTGTGTTGTGCATGCGAAGTTTGGTAACAATATTTGTGAAGGAAGGCATAGGGACAGTAGGAGTCCACTGTTATCTGATCTGTAGTTCGCCCGGGTTGTAGCGCAAACAGTTGTACTGCCGATACATCAGATTCGTTAGCATACGTTAATACAGAGTATCAGGGATTGGTTAGGTTGGTATGAAAGAGAATGATGTAGAGGGAATTCATTGTGTAGCGTTTTCCATGGATTTCCAATGTGCCTATGTGCTCCATAGTTTAGTAAATAGTGTTAACTGCTGTTTGTAGTAATGTGCACGTTTCAATCTATGGAAGGATATGGGAATGTAATTGACTCTGTAAGGCCTACTGGGTATGTGTAATTGCCACCGACAAAAGCATCCGAAAACCACAGAACATTGTCATGGGTACGCTTATGAGAAAGTAATTTCACTAAGTCTTGTTAGAGGAATTTAATCGTTGTTAAATCTTGACAGTCAAGAATCATTTATTTTTCTATGCAACGTGCAGGCAGCAGTGTGTTTTTTAGTGACTGGGTAAAGATTGCAGCATTGCTCAATATTGAGTTGATAACATTGAATATAGATTACTGTATAAGGAAACAGTTGTTAAAAATACATACTAAACTGACTGAAAAGAAGAAAGTTCTGTCTGTATGGGTGGATTTTCATGTTCTGCTTTTCTGAATACCATGAGCAAATATGGGTTTATAGATTGATTGAAAATGCAGCCAGTATGATTGAGAAATAATTCTTTTCTGTTCTTGCATACGTTGTTAAGAACATAATTATAAACCTCTTACATTATTTTATATATTAAGGAATTTGCAGGATACATTAACAGGCTTCGATATAGCTCAAGACTCATTTTAATCTTTTATTCTTCATATGTAAAATTGTCTACAGTAAATAGATTTGTCTGGTAAATTCACTTTATCTTAGTTGCTTCACATGACACTTAGAAATTTATGTGGAAAAAGAAAGTCAGCTACCATATTCAGAAAAAGACTGATTACCACAAGCAAATGCTACTAAGTAACAGCAGTAATTGAAAGTCATTTGTTTCCATTGTGTGGGGATTTTCGTTTTCTCTCACATTGAGTTTTATTTACCATTAATGACACTGAGGATTCAGAGTCCTCATAACCAGCAAGTTGTAAATCAGTTCATTTTGTCAGGTTCTTTGTCCCTCAGCCATTTTTAAATTTTTCATATGCATCAACTCATTTGCTGCAGCCAGAAAATACTGCCTGTGCACTATGTTGAATAATAACAATGTAAACATATAACTTTGGCTTTCTTGTTTTTCAGTGGCTTAGGAGGGCAATCATGGACTGCAAGGGGACTAGTTGGGTGAAAAAAGAGAAGAATGAAGTATATGCTGAACCAGAATCCTTGGTAAATAGCTTTTTGTATTTTTTACCATTATTTCATTAATTTCTTTGTGCAGTGTGGTGTGTAAACAAGCAGAATACATGTCCTGTTGTTTGTCAGATGAAAAATTTTGTATTGGCTGTTGGTTTTGCTTCTTGACCAAACGAAGTTGTGACTGTTGGCTGTGCAACATATTTGCAATGGATTGGTGTCTTGTAGTATATGATGCTGCTCTCTAATATTTAATGTGTTTCAAAATTTCTGCAGCTTATTGCTAGTGTGATGTTGGCATCCCAGTAGTCAATGATCACATGTTTGCTGTCTACTAGGAAATTGTCAAATGTTCTTGAGTTGTGACATTAGCAATCACTTGTTACAAATTAATTTTCCGCTTTCAGATTTAGTTCGGTGAGTTGTTAATGTCTAGATCTCTTCCTTTTTTAGAAAGCGGTATTATTTATGGATATGATAATGTAATATACGAGTGGACTCCACTTAGTGTGCAGATGATTTAGCTACTACTGTAGATCAGTTGTATGGTTTGCTGGACGAATTGATCATATGCTATATTTGTGGTCAATTTTTAAGTTGACCAGAGTTGCTTTCTCAGACAAGAGGAATATATATGTGGATTTATTGCAAAGACAATATTTGGCAGTCTATTTGTCATGGTGCCTGATGGAGAAATCTAAACTCACGACCTACAATATTTCTTTCCTGGCGTATAATTTTTGCTATTGTTCATCTAATTGGTTTTATACCCTCAAAGTTATTTGTTAGCAATACTACCGTTCTTGATCTGTTTTTGTTTTGTCAGTAGGTATTCAGAATCTATTAAATATGGGGAAATGGTAGGGGATCAAGAGTTGTTGAAATACTTTGAGGAGCTTAAATACTATTAAATGAAACAGCAGTTGGTAGTGTAATGTACAACCCTAAAAAGAAATGGTGGTAATGCTGAAACTAAAAGGAAAAAAGGAGTGTTATAGTTTTAACTACAGAATGTTGGAATGTTTGCAGTGCTCTTTAACCAGTAGATCTTCACATTACCACTCTAAATATTTAGTATCAAATAAATTACTTAAATCTGAATATAATCACAGAGTTAAACTGTGTGGGCTCAAGTATGACACGTCTGTAACATACAACATATGCTTACAGGTTTGGTGATCATAAAAGAAGTAATTATAGCAGAATGTCACTGTCAGCTTCAGGCAAATTAAAACATGCTGAAGTTACTGTTAGAGCTCATTCCTTGATTAGTTTTTATGAGATTAGCAGGATTTTCAATTTTCCAGTGTGTGGCCATCAACATTTTATGGAAAATTCACTCCTCATCGAGCTGGTTTTGAAAATATATCCTTCATTTCTTTCTTCATCAAAGCACTGTAATTTGTTTCATGTAGCTAGATCAAAACACTCTTGTGACACTGTAAAGATGTCATCTGCTCTGAATCATTCATCTTGAGAGTTTCTCTAGAAGCAGTGAAAACACACATGTACACTCGTGCTAGACAATGTCATGTTATAAAAGTAGCCTTGTTAGGTTTTTGTTAGCGTCAGCTGCCAAAGTCTGCGTCAAGTAGGACCTTCCTCCCCCCCCCCCCCCAAGAGAAGAAAACCTTTGTGCTTCGAATTTCTCACTTACCTTTCTTTCTATGAACTCGGTGTGTGTAGTGTCGTGCTCATATTCAGGTTGTTCATTCTTCTAGTGGTATTGTAGTCGTGCATTGATATCAAAATGTCAGCAGTTGGTAAAGGAAAGTAGTTGTAGATATAGCACACATGCCTTCACTGTACCAATCTTCTTATCACTTCTTTTTGGAATAACTATGGAAGTGAGGACTATATTGTACCTTCATATCATGTGTTACATCTGTATTGTAAATATCTGTTTTTCCATTAGCTCAAAGCTGTGTAACTGAGCAATTGCTGTTCAAGCTTTTCATGTGAGGTTGTATCTGATCTTGAGCAATGGTGACAAGCAAAACTCAGTTGCCTTAGTTGTGTTTTCCAAAGAACAGAGAAATTAAAATCAAACACGGGAAATGCCAGGATAGAGTAATGATATACAAAGCATGTGTTCCAACTCAACACATTGATGAGGAGACCTTAGGTTGCAGGTAGGTAGAATGAATTGACTGCTAAATATTTAAGCTTTTGGACAAAGTAATTCATATGAAATACAGAACAACACTAGGCCATGAACACATCTAATGTGAGTAGAAATCTGTTGGAGTGAGAGGTAAAGAGGTGCTGTGGGGTGGGAAGTGAGGGATAGCAGGATAGGGGTGGAGGTGACGCTGTGCTGCCTGTGGTATTTGTCAAGGACATGGTGGGACAGAATAGGGTTGCTAGGTGCAGTGTTGGGAGGCTGTGTGGGGGATGGGGGGGGGATGGAGTTGTGGGATAGGTGTGTGCAGTGCTAGAATGAGAGCAGGGTAGGGAATAGGTGGGGTGGAGCATACAGACTAGTGAACGTTGAGGCTTATGGGGATGACTGATATGTTGTATGATGAGTTTCCATTTGCACAATTTAGAAAAGCTTGTTATGTGTGTGCGTTTTTTTTTTAATGTGCTCCCAAAGATGGAATCTTTGCTCATCTTCAACCTACCCTGCCACAAAAGACACCAATCATTTCCTTCACTGAGCTTCACAGTTCCTGCTCCTTTACCATTTGGCACGCTGCTCATCATTGTCAGTGCTATCACCCTCTATGATTACATCCCCCAACACCCATGGCTTTCTGTTACTGAACAGTACCTTTCCCAGTGTCTGACTCTCTCCTAACCTACAGCCCCTTCCTGGTCGCCATGACCAACTAGATTCTCACCCACAATTCTCCATTGAAGGCACCGCCTACAAACAAATCTACAGCACATCAAAGGGCATTTGTATGGCACCATGTTCTGCCAGTTTTCATATGCCACCTAGAGGATTCCTTTCTAACCATCCAGAATCACACACCCTTCACCATATCAAGATTCGTTGATGACATTTTTATGATCTTATTGGTTTGTTTATTGAACCTGATCTGATTAGTTCCATCAGGCCCTCTATTAAATTGGACCATGGTTTCACAAATACTGTACCCTTTTTGTATCATATTTTCCTGAAACTAAGTTTTGTTATGTCAAATAGTATGACAATGATTTGGGTGTCTCAATTAGCAATGTCAGTGAATAATACTATGAACTAAAAGTTAATACTGGCAGTACTTCTACTACTGCAGTTGATACCACTAGTGGTGCTAGTAGTGGTGGTGATGAAAGAATTTGGAGTGCAAGGTAGATTTTTTCTGATACAGTGTGCTATGGGGAATGGAAATGTAAGGAGACTCCACCAGCTAAGAATATTGGGAAACAATGTGGTTGCAAGGAATATACTAAGGGTCACACTGAGGCCTGCACAGCCTAAAATTTCCTTTCAAGCATTATCTCAGAAACAGATCTCCCATTCCTTGTCTTGTCAGTCACAAATACAGAAGTGTCCAATTACACCCATCTACTTTGATCCATGACATCACAAATATGGCAGAAGCAACCATACACTAAGACTCCAATATAGCACCTATGACGTCATTATGTAAACATGACCACTAACACGAAAATACAATTAAAAACCCAAACCCAAACACACACACACACACACACACACACACACACACACACACACACACACACACACACACACACACACAGTGCACTGTGCACTTATTATTTTTCCTTATAGTTTGGTAATTTTCACGTCTGTCAACACCTTATTTCTTTGGGATTGGAATTATTATATTCTTCTTCAAGTCTGAGGGTATTTCACCTATCTCTTACATCCTACACACCACATGGTAGAGTTCTGTCAGGGCTGGCTCTTCGACGGCTATCAGTAGTTCTAATGGAATGTTTTATACTTGCAGGGCCTTGTTTTGACTTGGGTCTCTCATGGCTTTGTCAAACTTGTCACACAGTATCATTTCTCCCATTTCATCTTCATCTACATCCAGCTGTATTTCCATATAATGCCCCCCAGTAAATTTCCCTTCTATAGACACTCTATATAATCCTTCCACATTTCTGCTTTCTCTTCTTTGCTTAGAACTGGTTTTCTGTCTGAGCTCTTGATATTCATCCAAGTGCTTCTCATTTCTCTAAAGGTCTCTCTAATTTTCCTGTAGGCAGTATCTATCTTACCCCTAGTGATATATACTTACCCTACTAAGGTATGTAATACTCCACACTCAGACATATAGAGTGCCTGTCCTGCTTTTCCTGATAACATCCTACTTAGTAGCCTCCACCTGTAGATCTGAATGGGGGATTATTTTACCTCCAGAATATTTTGCCTAAGATAATTTTGTACAGTAGAGCTGCATGCTCTTGAGAAGCAAAAAACAAACATAGCTGCGGTTTCCCTTTGCTTTCATCTACTTGCAGTATTGGCACAGGAAGTTGGTTAATGCTACAAGGCCAGGTCAGTTGATCATACAGACCACTGCTCCTGCAACTGCTGAAAAGGCTTTTGCCTCTGTTGAGGAACCATGTGTTAGCTTGATTTCTCCTCAGATAATACTTATTCGTGTTTGCACCTAACTGTTTTCAGTATCGTTGACATGCCAGCAAACCTACCTTGGCAGTGTCCATGGTTCATTTGGTGTGGGGGCTGTGCACTATTGTTTAAAGTGCTGTCTTGGAGCAGAAGAAATAGTCTTAGCATGTATATTTGTAGAATTACTTCATTATCTGTATGAACACAAATAACAATTCTGTGAGACTGCGTTGGTACACATACAAACCCACAGATGAAAACTGTTGCTATGTCTCAGATTTGTGGCTGTAACTCCTGGTTTCAGGACCACTTACTTTAACAATTACCCTAACCAAGCATGCCTCCAGGGCTGCCAAGGGGATGTCACTTTCGTGTCCTCATAGGTTTTCATCTTAGGTTCATGATTTTAAGGTCAGCGACCAGCCAATAATTTTGTAAAGCAGTATGACACAGTTCTCCATAGAAGTAGAAACAAAAAATTCATTTGGCAGTTGGGTGATTTGTGAGTGCTGGTAAGTATAACAAAATTATTATACAGTTGTCTGTAGATGAGTGCATAGGATAACAATATAATAATCATAAAATTGGTGGTTCAGATAACACTGATTGCTACCAGTTCTTTTAGTTTTATTTACATTCCATATGTAAAACAAATGGTAATTTTAATTCATGCTGAACCCTACTTTATTAAAAAGTTGTTTTTAATTATAAGTTACATAAAATGCAAGTATTGTTGAAAAATTACAATTTGGTACAAAAATGGAGAGCATCAAATTGAAAATAAAGAAATCTCGCAGAAATGTATCAAAATTTTTGAATTAATATGTCGAATGTTGAAAAAAATGTAATTTTTACTAAACCGTTACAATTCAGTATTTGTTAAATTTGCGAGTTGTTAGTAGACATGGAAGTTTTCAAAAATTAGTAGTTCCGACTAGAAGATTCGAACCAGCAGTTTTTCATTAAGGCACTTTTGTGCTATAGTCTCAATTACCAGCAATTGTGTTAATAATTAGGAAATATTTTTTAGTTGACAGCACTCAGAAATCTTCTGATCATCAAAGTCAAATTTTTGTAGTTGTCTGGTAACTGCATAGTGCTGGTTTAGGAAATTAATGTTCCAGCACTGAACTCCAAATATTCTAAATCTGAAGGAAATTGAAGAGGATGATTTGCAAGGTACCATTTTCAGTCAAGGTCTTATTATTGCAGGGATGTGTCCATAATGGTTAAGGTGACAGCCCATAAAATGCAAGAAATCCAGGTTTAACTCATCAGTGCAGCCAAGATAAATTTTTACATCTGTTTCATAGACAATTCACTAATATTAGGCAGTCATTGGATCAAATTGTGAATGTTTCTGATCAGCATAATTTATCTGGTATTCAAAATTGCATTGGCTGACTGCATTGCAGCAGAATTGTGAGTGAATAGAGCAACTGATTTTAATTGATCAATGACTGTAGGATCCATTTTTATTCTTGCAGAGGAACTGTTTTCTTTCCAAACTCATATAGGAGAACAAAATTTAGTGCTGTTCAGGTCTTTAGCTCCAAACAGTTTCCTGTGTCTCTTCTTACAAACTGAAATGACCTGTGCATTTTCCTATTCCCATGAAAAGCCACTGTTCCATAGAGTAACACTTAAATTGCTAGAGGTAGTTCTGCAAGATCCACTTGTTTTATTTAATCTGATGACTGCCACTTCAGGTCTAGTGGTCTACTGTGTAGAAAAAGTTTGGTTTTTCCTTCTCCCTCCGGTCCCCACCTTAGTCAATTATGTATCTGTCATTTTAGTATCCATGCTGCAACCAAAAATTTGAAATACATTTTTATGTTCTGTAATGGAGAAAATTTCTAAGGCAAAGTATTGTAAATATGACTTTTCTGTTACTGTCATCTGTTTTGCTACCACATGCATCATTGTCAACTTGCCCTTGCAGAGTTGTCTTTGATCCCTTTTCTAACATTTTTGTTCAGAAGTTCGGGGGTTTTCGTTTTTTGTTTCATGTTTTGTAAGATATGATCTTGCTTATAAATTAATGGAAGACTTCTTATATAGGCTGTCTTGGTGGGTCTCATATGTTCAACTTCTGGTTGGCCATGGGGATTCAGGGGATTTAGCTTCATTTGAATTTGCTGTAGAGATCTCTGCTGTCGTGTAACTATGTAATGTTGTTAACATTTGCAGGTCCTCACTGTATTCCACAACATTCCCCATACTGGGTGTATTTGCTGTTACATCATGTTTGATCACCTTACCAGGTTTGTTAGGCAGAAGTATGTTCCTATCTTTCAGAATTTGTTTTTAACAGTAGCAATCTGTGATGCTTCAGTAGTCCAGTGCTTATGTTCCAATCTCTGTATTTAGAGAATTTATTATTTTGGGCATGTTTATTGCTAACAGAATAAATATTTTCCTGTTGTGTGTGTTTTCTAAACAGTTGCACAGGCTAATGTTTTGGAAAACATGTTTTGTAGATTTTCACAGGAATTTTTGTTATCACAGCTGTGCTAATGTCACAGGATGTGATTTTGAGATGAATGAGTTCAGATTGTCCTCTGCAAATTTAGATCTACGTTTTCCATGGATTCTCTAAATTTCTTCAAGGAAGTGGATGGACAGCTCCTGATAAAATGACATGGCTCATGTTGCTTATATTTGCCCAACCTCATGTCATGCTGTACGTTATTGATGTAATTTTCCTCCACATCTTTCTCCCCATCTAAAGGCATGCATCTTCAGTTATGTAGTTGAGAAGTATATATATCCTGTCACTACAGTATGATAGAGAAATTCGATTGTATACAATATTTACCAGACTGTATCTTAGGCATTAATCTACTATGATGGATGGATGTTGGAACTCAAATGTTCTTTTTTTTTCCCACATCACATTTGACACTTTAAAATTATTTTTTCCTCACATTTGATACTTATCTTTATGCAGATTTCAAACTTCAGTAACATGCAATGAGATAAATGCAGATTTATTTCATTGTACAGTACTGATTTTTCATGATAATAAAGCTATTAGTGCCTGCATTCTGTGGTGCATCTTTCTAATGGGTCCTCTGTATGGAATATCAGATTTTGTAGCTAATCATTTCTAGTTTTCCTTCCAGCATTGTGTGTATAATGCCACTGTTAGTTAATGAAACTCTGGATCTTGTCTTGAATGCTTACATACTTTTCTAAGAGTACGAGGATTGCTTCTTGAATGGGTGTGAGGCTACAAATTCAAGTGTTTTGGGTTCAGTCCCAAGCATCATCTGTCACTTTTTCTATGTGGAAAATGACAGTTTCCATTACAGTGTGAAGCTCTAGGTCTTCATGTAACTTACTATGTCAGTGAGTTCAGAAGTTGGAGGAAGCCAGTGGCATACCACATCCAGTAAGACAATGCCTAATAGAGCACTAAGATGTTAATAACTACTACTACTTCTACATCCATACTCCACAATCCACCTGATGGTGTGTGGCGGAGGGTACTTTGAGTAGCTCTATCAGTTCTCCCTTCTATTCCAGTCTCGTATTGTTCGTGGAAAGAAAGATTGTCGGTATGCCTCTGTGTGGGCTCTAATCTCTCTAATACTATCCCCATGGTCTCTTCACGAGATATACATAGGAGGAAGCAACTTCCTGCTTGACTCCTCCTGAAGATATGTTCTCGAGACACCAACAAAAGCCCGTACCGAGCTACTGAGCATCTCTCTTGCAGAGTCTTCCACTGAAGTTTATCTATCATCTCCGTAACGCTTGCACGATTACTAAATGATCCTGTAACGAAGCGTGGTGCTCTCCGTTGGATCTTCTCTATCTCTTCTATCAACCGTATCTGGTACGGATCCCACGCCGGTGAGCAGTATTCAAGCAGTGGGCGAACAAGTATGTTGTAAGCTACTTACTTTGTTTTTGGACTGCATTTCCTTAGGATTCTTCCAATGAATCTGTCTGGCATCTGCTTTACCGACGATCAATTTTATCTGGTCATTCCATTTTAAATGACTCCTAATGCCTACTCCCAGATAATTTATGGAATTAACTGCTTCCAGTTGCTGACCTGCTGTATTGTAGCTCAATGATGAAGGATCCTCTATGTATTCGCGGCACATTTCACTTGTCTACATTGAGGTTCAATTGCCATTCCCAGCACCATGCATCAATTCGTTGCGCATCCTCCTGCATTTCAGTACAATTTTCCATTGTTAGAACCTCTCGATATACTAGAGTATCATCCGCAAAAAGCCTCAGGGATCTTCCCATGTTATCCACAAGGTCATTTATGTATATTGTGAAAAAGCAACAGTCCTACAACACTCCCCTGTGGCACACCTGAAATTGCTCTTACTTCGGAAGACTTCTCTCCATTGAGAATGACGTGATGTGTTCTGTTATCTAGGAACTCTTCAATCCAATCACACAACTACCTCCAAGTTGTTGAAAGCTTGACTTTTACATTGGGTTTGCATTAGTTTTGGTGACATTTGAGATGTATTTTCCTGAGTACCAAACTTAGCTGACCCACACTTAGATCTGCATTTACCTGCTTATTGTCTTTAGGGGTGGTTTTATAATCTAAAAAATGCGTTCTGCATATAACCTGCTACTTGTTTAGTTCCTTCTTGACCATAGTGCCCTCATGGGCTTTGCAGAGGGTACCCTATCTTCTTCCACTGAATAACACAGGTCAGAAAATAGGGAGCTGAGATCATCATAAAATCAAAAAATATTCTTATTGGAGCCTTCACTGTGGCACAGGCAGAGGAGAGAGAGAAGTTCCAAATTAGTGTCAAACCCAAGTGATCATAAATAGTGATTGACACAGGAATATAAACATTGTTCTCAGTAAAGAAAAGAATTATAGCTTGTGAGTGGAGTTCTACGAAGTGGACATGAAATTTTGTGGTGCAACAAAATTGCTTCATAGGTAGGGATTTGGTGATTAGCCAACCGAACTGACAGGAACATAATTTAGTTGCAGATGATAATCTATCAGTACGTAGAAAGATAAAGAGGATCATATATAAACTAGAAATATACAAAAATTGGGTAATAGTGAAAAGACATAAATTCTTATGAGATCTAGAAACATGTAGCTGAATAAAAGTACTCACTGATGATGGCAGAAAAATAGTGAATCATTTTTGGGCATTTATAAACAAAAAGTTTCCATAACAGGTGGATCAGAAATTCCAGTCATTGTACTATACATTACTCAAACTCACCATCAGAATACCACATCTCAGATGGAACTTTGGCGAACACAAGATGTTGACATACATCTTATTCCCTGTACTTTTATACTCAAAACATTATTTTATTTTTCTAATCTTGTTACATAAATAACTGAAGAGTTGCTAGTATCATTTGTTGGAAAGATGATGTAGGGATATGCATCAACTTCTCCACAGTGGTATGTGTCACCACATTTCTTCATAGTGGTGTGTATCACTACACAAGGCTGCTGTGTGTCTGAGTCTCACTGTTCTGACATGGAATTTCACAGTGAAGAGCAACCCCTCACTGCTTGGTTGGATGCTGCAGTGAGGCATTCTTCAGGCCCAAATAAGCAAGTTGCATTGGTTTGGGTGTCCAATCAACAGTACTCTGCACATCATGGAGCCAGTACCCTCCCTTTCCTTTTGACTGAAGACAAACCAGCAAAGTCAAGAACACTGGAAAGCTTATGAGCCTGTGGCATCTTGACTGGAACCAGGGGCTTCTGTCATTCCTTAGTCCTTGCCATGGAGACCTGATAAGTGCAGGTACTTTAGATGGACATACGTTACCTTGAAATAGCTTTTATGTGCCCCCATTAATAACATAGTTCCTCAAGTCAACAACTACTGTGGACAGGTTTATTAGCTAAACTTCACAAACAGTGCTCCACGTACTGCACTAGTTTATGGTAGAAAGTAGATATTTCCATCATGTCTCTGGACCGGTTTGTTGGCAGCCAATGGGAGTATATTACATCACAGACAATGCACAGCTGTTAACCATCTCAGTCCTGCCATTAAGATACAAACTAATCATTTTGTGGATGGCCTTTACTTCACAGCATGCTTTTGATACATGTTGACAATTCTGTTAATGTAATATAATAATATAAGTGTGTATACAGAACACATGTGCAACTTTGATTTTGAAATTTTATTAATTTTATCTGATATACAATCCTGGTTTTGGTGAGTGGTATTGTCTGCATAGTCGTATCTTCGTGTTCTTCTGCTGCTTACAAGAGGTTCTTGTATTGGGGTGTAGAGCAGTGTTTCACTGCCTCTCTTCAAATACTATTAACAGCTTTCTCTCAGAGATGGATCTATGTTGTGGCAGACTTGATATATAGCCTTCCCTGAGGTTTAGGTTAGCCTCAAAACTGACACTTTGCCCTTATTTCCTGTTTTTGTCCACAGTCCTGCTGGATACAAATCAATATCGGAAAGAAGAGTGCAAAAATAATTCATGAAAACCCAGTTTTACATTAAGTGTTACAGGATTTTTTGTTTGGCCACTGCAAACAGGATTTTTCCCTGAACATTCACTTTGATCCCACTCTAACATCTGATATGTCAAGGTAGTTGTTAGATTAAACACTGTGTTTGTCTCTCCATTGAATTAAAAATGTCATTGGCTACATAAATCGGCTTTTCAGCCATCATAACTTCCCATTACAACCTGCAACAGGTGTTACCAATATACACTTAGGGGTTGGAGAGGGGATGGCCCATGAAAAAGTTGTACCAGCTTAACTTGGATGGTCATATTTTCCTCCAGGGTTACAGATGCAAAACTTCATTTCCTGTCTGAGGTGCTTTTTTAACTTTATAAATAAAAAGAACTTTGCAAAGAACTTATGTGGCTTCCATATGCAAAATAGTAATGAGAAGCATTTTAACTAGCTTGCTGCATCAGTGTTTCCACATTCACACTGGGCAAATTCAAAGTACCTTCTTCAAACTTGTGGCTGTCAAGACATGTACTTAATGCAGTCATCTACATGGTGCCATGACTCACCCCACACTACTGTCAACAGTAGTTTCCTTATTGTGGTGGTTTGTGACATTATTCCATGGTGTATAAAGACCACTATGTCATAATTATAATGTCATATGAACCAAATTACGTTTCATGTAATTGAAAGTTCTGCTGTCAGCCGATTGTAATGGATACATTCAAATGCCCAAATGATATTTGGAGTTTCTCATAAATGGCCAGTTCTGTTTCCTTGCAGATTCTATTTGTAATATATTGATTGAAATAGGCTGAAAGGGGGCAGGAAGGACTGGAACCATCCAAAATTAAAATTAACTTAAATTCCAAAATAAAAATCAAGAAATGCTATTGTGATGTGTCAAGTGATTCAATGTGAATTCCATTTGAACAATTCATAGTTCTGACTTCCAATAAATATTAGTAATATCGGGTCCAGTATCTAAAAAGGAAACAAAAAGTGAATATTTGCATTACACAGTAAAAATAAGTTAAATAGCAGGGTAGAGGAGTAGAATTTAAAGCTAATCAAATACTATAACAGAAAGCTTAGGTTACATAAATCTAACTTTTGTTTTGTAAAATTTTGTGTTTTACTTTATAAAGGAGTTAGCATCTGAACCAGTATTTTACATGTAATAAGAAAGCTTGCAGTTGATCTTGGACTTATGAAAAGAGTGGACAGCTCAATAGAATTGTATTACAAGCTTGAAGCCATTGACCACATCACACTTCACCAAGCATTTTGCAGGCAATTGACCAGTTTTTCCTACTCCTGCACACTTCAAATGCAAAAGGTTCTCTATTTGGCTTCATTCATACAGCACACAGTTCAGTTTAGTAATGTTACTGGAGTTTCTCAAGTCATGCAATTGCAAATATCATAATAATAATAATAATAATAATAATAATAATTCATGTTGGCACCTACATAAACACTGTGAGTAATCAACATCTTCCATTCATTAGCAAATACAGTGCATTTCTGTGCCGATAAATTTATTCAATTCCTCACAATAATGAATAAATGTTGCAGTAAAACAGTAGAAATTCTAAGTTTGTCACATAGTATGATTTGCTTAATGATACCCAGAAATGTCTGCCTGCTTACGCAAATCCTGACACGCTCAGTGCCTTACATCAATGCAGGTGACTGGGAACATCCCTGGCAGAGTTGCCTCAAATCAAATTACAATGGTGGCACACTATTTAAATGTTTAAATAATGAATGAAATGGGATGACAGTGGTACTGGTGAAAAGGAGAAAATTACCATGATATTTTACACGGCGTGTGTAATTTTTTCCATGAAAGGAAATGGTATTGCATTAGTGCAATTTTCTTTGAGCCAACTACCCACAGTAACATGTCTCCCTTGCAAAATGAGCAAAATTTTAGTTTAGAAAAATATCTCTCTCTCTGTGTGTGTGTGTGTGTGTGTGTGTGTGTGTGTGTGTGTGTGTGTGTGTGTGTGTATCTCCAAATTAAACAGAGTCTTGATTTCAAATGTGTGGATCAATTGGATGAAAGTAAATCTAATTTAACGTGACACAGTTTCTTGTTACCTAATGCCAGTAAGTGAATACATGTGACCAATAGGTTTTTAGCCCCACATGATGTGTAACCGCCAATCAAGTGCAAGGGACAGAAGCTTTGAATATGCCATTCTTTCTTTTTTCAGTTTCTTGAAGGTCTGCTAAAGATTGTAATGCCTAGTCTCCATATAAAGCAAGACCTAGAACTGAAACAGGAGGATGGCATTGGGGGTGATGTAAGTTTTCACATCAGTGATGTATTGTGCGTGAAGTACTGCATGAATATCATGAGATGCATTGGGTGCAGTATATTTTAGTGATCATAAATGATGAAATCCTTGGGTAACAGAAGAAATATTGAATTAAATTGATGAAAGGAGAAAATATAAAAATGCAGTAAATGAAGCAGACAAAAAGGAATACAAACGTCTCAAAAATGAAATCGACAAGAAGTGCAAAATGGCTAAGCAGGGATGGCTAGAGGACAAATGTAAGGATGTAGAGGCTTGTCTCACTAGGGGTTAGATAGATACTGCCTACAGGAAAATTAAAGAGAACTTTGGAGAGAAGAGAACCACTTGTATGAATATCAAGAGCTCAGATGGCTGCCCAGTTCTAAGCAAAGAAGGGAAGGCAGAAAGGTGGAAGGAGTATACAGAGGGTTTACACAAGGGCGATGTACTTGAGGACAATATTATGGAAATGGAAGAGGAAGTAGATGAAGATGAAATGGGAGATACGATACTGCGTGAAGAGTTTGACAGATCACTGAAAGACCTGTCGAAACAAGGCCCTGGGAGTAGACAACATTCCATTGGAACTACTGACGGCCTTGGGAGAGCCAGTCCTGACAAAACTCTACCATCTGGTGAGCAAGATGTATGAGACAGGTGAAATACCCTCAGACTTCAAGAAGAATATAATAATTCCAATCCCAAAGAAAGCAGGTGTTGACAGATGTGAAAATTACCGAACTATCAGTTTAATAAGTCACAGCTGCAAAATACTAACGCGAATTCTTTACAGACAAATGGAAAAACTGGTAGAAGCGGACCTTGGGGAAGATCAGTTTGGATTCCGTAGAAATGTTGGAACACGTGAGGCAATACTAACCTTACGACTTATCTTAGAAGAAAGATCAAGAAAAGGCAAACCTACGTTTCTAGCATTTGTAGACTTAGAGAAAGCTTTCAACAGTGTTTACTGGAATACTCTCTTTCACATTCTGAAGGTGGCAGGGGTAAAATACAGGGAGCGAAATGCTATTTACAATTTGTACAGAAACCAGATGGCAGTTATAAGAGTCGAGGGGCATGAAAGGGAAGCAGTGGTTGGGAAAGGAGTGAGACAGGGTTGTAGACTCTCCCTGATGTTATTCAATCTGTATATTGAGCGAGCAGTAAAGGAAACAAAAGAAAAATTTGGAGTAGGTATTAAAATTCATGGAGAAGAAGTAAAAACTTCGAGGTTCGCCAATGACATTGTAATTCTGTCAGAGACAGCAAAGGACTTGGAAGAGCAGTTGAACGGAATGGACAGTGTCTTGAAAGGAGGATATAAGATGAACATCAACAAAAGCAAAACGAGGATAATGGAATGTAGTCAAATTAAATCGGGTGATGCTGAGGGAATTAGATTAGGAAATGAGACACTTAAAGTAGTAAAGGAGTTTTGCTATTTAGGGAGTAAAATAGCTGATGATGATCGAAGTAGAGAGGATATAAAATGTAGGCTGGCAATGGCAAGGAAATCGTTTCTGAAGAAGAGAAATTTGTTAACATTGAGTATAGATTTAAGTGTCAGGAAGTCGTTTCTGAAAGTATTTGTATGGAGTGTAGCCATGTATGGAAGTGAAACATGGACGATAACTAGTATGGACAAGAAGAGAATAGAAGCTTTCGAAATGTGGTGCTACAGAAGAATGCTGAAGATAAGGTGGGTAGATCATGTAACTAATGAGGAGGTATTGAATAGGATTGGGGAGAAGAGAAGTTTGTGGCACAACTTGACTAGAAGAAGGGATCGGTTGGTAGGACATGTTTTGAGGTATCAAGGGATCACAAATTTAGTATTGGAGGGCAGGGTAAAAATCATAGAGGGAGACCAAGAGATGAATACACTAAGCAGATTCAGAAGGATGTAGGTTGCAGTAGGTACTGGGAGATGATGAAGCTTGCACAGGATAGAGTAGCATGGAGAGCTGCATCAAACCAGTCTCAGGACTGAAGACCACAACAACAGCAACAAATGATGAAACATTAAAACCTAGGATGTTAGCACTCCCCCAGAATGTTTATAGGATTTCAATTGACTGTAGGTATATTGTTCTGTTGTGTAATGGTATTTGAATGAAACTTGTAGGAAACATAAGTTTATTAACTGTAACCCACGGTAATTTTGTTGTACATGTAAATAATGAATGTCTCAAATTCGTTCTTGGAACAAATTTACCAAAGATGACTTCCTTGCAGCAGCTGTCAATTTGTTTGTCTCTGTCAGAGTTCTATAATAGAAAAGATGTAAGAGGTAAAGCAATCCACTGTAAGCAGTATGTTATCAGATAAGTATTGTTTGTCATACTATTTCTTTTCGCTGAAGTATTTAATGAAAAACAAAACTGCATTACTGGAATTGTTTGCTCTGTGTAAAGACAATGGGTTTATCCAGTATGTATGGCATAAATTTACAGTGTAATGGAACATTGCTTATCCCAAACTGCTTGCAAAGAGGAAACGTGATAGCAAGAATTTTTGTAAACAGCATTAAATTTAGTCGGTAAAATTCCATATTAGTTTGATTAACTATCACCATAGTGTACTAAATTTAATGCTGACGAAGGTTTGTCAGATCTCCAGCCACATGGTAGCATTGATATCATGCGATGTTTCAGGAAGTCATATTACCCATCTTTTGGCATAGTGTCGAGATTCGTGGGGAGTGGGCTATTTATATGTGCCAGCATCCCCCTCCACTAGACCTCGGGTGGCTGCAGTGGTGGGGATGGTGGCCACCGGTTATCAGTGTAAGCATTATGTCTGTGTCCTCAGCGGAGGGCGTTGACGGTCGTGCTCCTGATGGATTGCCACTATCGCAGGGTTCCATTGTGCGCTGAGTTTCTATCCATCATATCTGTTGACCAGATTGTCGTGAATCCTTATTTCTATGGATTGTTTGATAATGCTTTCCCAGAAGCCAGATGTTCAGCACAGTACTTTCGTGCTTTCGAAGTTAAAGGTGTGTTCTGCTGTGGCTGATTTTTCTGTGTGGCCTAGTCTCACACATCTGATATGATCTCCGCAGCATTTAGATATACAGTGCTGTGTTGGCCAATGTATTGTTTTCCGCATTCGCATGGTATGCTATATATACTCCTGGTGTGTTAAGGTTCAGCAGATCTTTGGTAGAACCTAGGAGCTCCCTGGTCTTTGATGGTGGTCGGAGAATGCTTTTGATATTGTATTTGCCCAAAAGTTGTGCAATTTTGACTGGGAGCGGAACCGTGTACGGAAGGAATGTGAGACGGTCTCCTTCTTCTTCATCATCATCTTTTTCTGGGGTTCTCACTGCTTCCTTCTTCCTTTGAAGTGCTCTGTTGATCTGTGTTTGACTGTAGCCATTTTGGTGAAAGACTTCCCTCAGGTGTTAATGCTCAGATGGTAGGCTGTCTTTGTCACAGATGGCATGCACCCTATGTACCAGGATGGTCAGTACTGTTTGTCTTTGTGCTGGATGGTGGCAGCTTGTTGCACGAAGGTATAGGTCTGTGTGTCTTCTTCGTATGTACTGCATGGCCTAGTGAACCATCTACCTTCCTCTTAATTAAAATATCAAGGATGGAGAGCCAGCCATTTTCCTCCATTTCCATTGTAAATTTGATGTTCGGATGGATGCTGTTGAGGTGTTGCAGAAACTCATCTAGCACCTGTTTGCCATGTCCCCACATGACAGAAGTGTCAACAACATAGCCGAAGAAGTGCTTTGGTTTCTGTCTGGCAGTTTGAAGGGCCACCACCTCGAAATGTTCTGTATAGAGGTTTGCAATCACAGGAGCCTGTGGGGAGCCCATGGCCACACCATCGATCTGTTTGAAGAATTCCCCATCGCACTGAAGTAGGTGGTTGTTAGTGCTTGTTTGAAGAGCCTGACTGTTTGTGGGTCAAAGTGCTGGGCTAAAACTGCCAAGGAGTGTTGAAGGGGCTCTTTTGTGAAAAGCGACGTCACATTGAAGCTAACGAGTAGGTCCTCCATTTGTAGTCATATGTCCCTGAGTATTTTTACGAATTTGGCTGAGTTTCTCACATCGTGGCTGCAGTCCCCCACAAGGGGTTTGAGCAGTGTTTCTAGGCGTTTAGCAAGTCTGTAACAGTGAGAGTAGGAGTCAACAATTGGTCCAGAGGTACCCCTTCCTTATGGATCTTAGGGAGTCCATAGAGGCTTGGTATTGCTGGTGCTCTGGGGTACAGGCGCTTCTTCATTGGCTCAGGTAAGTCAGATTTCTTAAGCAGAGCTATTGTCTTTCTACTTATCGTCGGGGTTGGATCCATCTTCAGCCTCTTGTAGGCCTCATCTTGTTGCAGCAGGTTTTCTGCTGGTATTCGGCAGTGCTTAATAGCACTGTAGCATTCCATTTGTCTGCTGGTAGGATCGTTATTTCACGGTCATCTCTAAGGGACCAAAGAGCTGCTCGTTCTTCAGCAGATACGTTATTTTTATGCAATTGAAATCTGTCGATTATTCTGGAAGTTTCCCATGTGACTTCCTCTGCTTCCTCCTTGGGAAGCCTTCCACGCCACTGATAATGTCTCATTTCGAGTTTGTTCTGGGGATGGGGGCAAAATTCAGTCCTTTCTTGAGGACTGCGATTGCGCCAGCAGCCAGTTCTTTTCCAGTCAAATTGACCATGGCTCTGGTGTCATTAATCTTCTTTTTTGTCAAAAACATTGCAAGATATCAATGCTACCACCTGGCTGGAGACCCGAGAAACCTTCATGAACAGTTTACGCTGGGAAAGCCAACAGTTAAATGTAATGCTATTTACAAAAATTTGTAATACTTAGTAGAAATCTATTTTTTGTAACGGTAACCAGCTCTGTGGACTAAGTTCAGTTGCGGTGAGTATTAGAATTTTTACTGGGTAGATGTGATAGTAAAATGAAAAAGAACAGAACTCTCACATTTCAGATGTGGGATTAGAGAATGCTGCTGAAAATTAAGTGAACTTAGAGGGAATATGGAGTCCTCAGCAGAACAGTCGAGGAAAGAAATGTATGGAAAATGCTGACGAAAAGAAGGGACAGGATGATAGGATAAGTGTTAAGACATGAGGTAGTAAACTAGTCAGATGTTTCTTTCTCACTTGGGGAAAAATGCTACTATTACACACATCATATAGCAACTTTAAATGGAGTGTAGTTAATCTTGTTATGTAGTCAATTGTGGAACCTCATCAAGCACTGGCAACTCTAAACTAGTAGATGAAGAAGTGCTTTTTTGATGGGTATATCTTGCAAAATAATTGTGGCAACAAAATAGGAGGCATTAGAGCTAATATAGATGCTTCCTTGCAGTTGTTCTCGCCAAACAACACCTTCAAATAGAATAGGAAATGGTAAAGTAATGGAAGTAGTGGTATCAGAAGTACCCTCTGGCATGCACCATTAGGTGACCAGTCTAGTGTAGATGTAGGTGTACAAAGAATCAGATAGTAATAGGGAGGGATATGGACTATAATCACACATTTATTATGAGACACATTTGGGAGAGATGATGAGAGAATAAGGAATCCATTTCTTAAAGATCACAGTACTCACAGACAATGATTGCACAGCACCGCGAGTGCGTTGAAAAACATTGTTGTCGTTGTCCAAGTGCATTCAACATAATACTTGAGAAATTAACAGTGACATATTGAATGGGAGAATCTGTGCTTGGCACAGTCATGGCAAATTCCAGATCTAAAAAGGTTGTCTGTAGCATGTATGAAAGTTTGTAGAGCATTATCCGAGGAAACAGATGTGGTGGTTCTTCCTTCCAGAATAATGCAGTGAGTGCCACTTCATACTGAATTTCATGTTTGCCACCATTGAGAACTGTTGACACATGGGTACAAGCGACAGCTGAATGTAAAGCACTATAGCATTAGTACATCAGTAACTTTGAAATTGTGAAAATGATTGTGTAAAATCACTATCTCCAGTAAAATTAAAACTGAGGCATGTGATGTATACTCTCCTCACAATTACTTTGGGATTGACACTAGAGCAGGAACACATGGAGATGCAAAACGAAGTTGCTTCATTCTTCCCTGACTGTTCGCATGATCTGACATTTCATTGAACACACTCAAATTTGCATACTAATCAGTGTACATAGGTGGAAGTGGGATCAATAGATTCTGGAAGAGTTTCACTACATTCTCGTTTGAGATGTGTTTGTGGCAATAAATTTTTAATTTTATGTGCAGAATATTTTCGAAAATGCATTGTTCAATGTTCCTGAAAATTTGACTTACAGCGAAACTTTGTTACTGAGTTTAAGTGACCAAATTGTGTTAACAAAATATTTAGAATATATCTTATTTTCAACAGCTCCAAAGTCTGTCAGATGTCTAACAGAAGATTAATTTAAATTAAACATTATGTTTGATGCTCTGCTCATGTGATAAGGTATCAGTCATCTGTTTTGTTGAGAGAAACACAGCACAGCATTTACGGTTAACATGACATTACATTTTCTGATCAAACATTACAAATATTTGTAGCAAGAAAGGTATCCATTTTGGTAGAGGTATGGAAATTTAAGTATGAAAGTAAGAATAATAGTGATAACATCATTCACTACCTTCCAATTGCAACTATTATGATGGAAACAATGAAGATCTTTTTAGTGTCATTAGTGCTGAATTCCTGAGGTGCACTTCATTTGACTGTAGTTTCCAGTAACAGCATTCTTAGTAACAATTAAAATTTATGAAAATACAATCTGCTCTGCAGGTAAATACACCACACATTCCCTGGTAATTTTCCTAACAGCTTCATTACTGAGTTCCTCAACTGTGGACAGTGTACCTTTTTTACTTGTTTCATCACTGTTTTGCAACATAATTGTCAATTTAGGTCCATATCAATTCTGTTGGGTTGAAGTGCCAGTGAGAACTTGTCAGCCTAATTATTTTATGCCTGTATGTTTTTGTCAACCTGTCAGTTTTTGTATGTGGGCAACTGCGGTTTATGGAGAGGTATTGGATTTACATGCTCCATATTTTTAAATGTTTCACTTACTTCCACTTACAGATGCTGAAGCCAATAATTTCCTCCTTTTATTTTAGCATAAGGTTCTCGTCAACAACAGAACATTTGGGAGCACTATCAACAACAGATGTTGATGATGTAGGTAGATTGTGCACAAACCATTTATCTCAACTGATTTTGGTTTTATATAGCATTGCCTTGAACAAGAGTGATATCGATATATCCACTGAATAACATTTGCTGAAGTTGCTTTTAACATTCTTAAGCACTGCACACTCCAGAACTGATAACAGTAATGACAGGTAAAATTTCAATGCTATAAGTGTACAAAATGAACACAAACAGAAACTCATAGTGCAGTGAGCGATTCCATAGGACAGCAAGCTGCCTAAAACTGAACTGTACTACACTTGCATAGTATATTGGCAGTGTGGTGAAGGTGTATCCCTTGGGATAGAGTGAATGTATGATCTGCAGTCTTTGAATGTGTCCACACTATTTCATATCTAGCTGCCAGTCCTAAAGTAATTCTGTATAGAGTTAAATTAAATTACCCTGTTGCTTTCTACAACCAGGTCCTTGATTGTGACACAGGCAGGCAATGCAAAACAAATTTTGTGGGCTGAAAATCTTGGACATTATCTTTGGTCCAGTGCAAGACACTACTGATGATTGGGGAGGAGGAGAAGTCAAAAGAATACATTGTCCGGTAATGGGTGTCAAATGCCTGAACTCATTTGAGCTAAAGCTGTGAGTGTGACAACAAGATAAGTGGATAAATGCGGGCAACAATAGGCAGGTGAAGGCTGAAGATGAGTGATAAAGGGTGTGTGGATGGGAGAAGCACAACATCGCAACTCGAGGCAAATTTCTAGGTCGCCAGATGATGGTCAGGGTCAGTAAGTGCTGTGCTGTGAATTATACAGTGTAAGAGAGAGCGGTTAGTGTCTCTGCAAAGAGCACAGTGAAATGTACCACAAGGTGGAATCATGGGAATGTGAGTTAGAAAAGCTAATCAGCAAATTATGTCTTTGTGTGGACAGATTTGCACAAGCTGTATTAATTCGAATATCTTTGTTATTTTCTTGAAGGTCTGTTGGGAGTATTTTGCCACAAAGATTGTATCAGTGAGGATCCCAGACTAAGTTTGGGGTGGGATGATCTGGATAACATTTCCAGCATTCACATCACTAATATTGCATGTAGAATGAGAAAAGTCACTGGCTAATTGAAATAATCATAGATCATGAATTTTCTAGAGATCAGCAGTATATTAGTAACCAGCTGAGTTCGTGGTATTGCCAGGGTAGGCATATATTCCAATCTGTTAGTCCATCTTCTCCTACCACATTCATTCCATCTCCTCCTTTGTCACTCTTCTGTCTCCTCCTCACCCATTATTTTCCCATCTTCTCACCCACTCTCTCTGCCTGTCTCGTCCTTGCCCTTTCTCTCTGCCCCTCAACTTCTCCTCAACGTGTGCAGCCCACCTATGAGCTCCCTTGCAGGCAGAATGACATACCTGTCTACTTAAAGTGTCATGTAGCCATAGTACTTAAACTACCACCTTGAAAAATAATGCATTAGTCAGCAGTGTGAAACACATACCAAGCAGCAGTAGGAATCAACTATTTCTTATGACTAGACACAGCCATGTTCCAGTTAAAGTTGTGCTCAATGCTATGGGCTGGTGGAAACTTGTTAACAAAATTAATTTTTTTTGTTGATGAGAAAGCAATGACATTGCCGAGGCAAAGGGTGAAAGAATACACAAAACAAATATTAAATGTCCAATTTTCTGTTTTCAAGTTGCGGCAAGAAGTATGTAATACTGAGATGAGTATAGTTGGAATATCTATGCCAGTGGAAAAGCAGCAACATGTACACAGTATAAATGCCTGGGAAATGTGATGAATGTGTTGTATGGCAGAAATTCTGTGAGCTTATGAACAATGCAAAAAAGTACCAACTTTGCTAGAGGTTAACAGATTATGTTGAAGAGAAATGGACTGTTTAGCTAGCGGACAGTCCGACAAGGGGATAGGAAAACAGACTGAGGCTGCTGTTATTTAAAGTGCTGGGTATCCCACCCAAAAACCATTTGTCATGGTGGCATTTGTTCCACATATATCGACAAATTTAAATCTCTCTAAAAGATCACACCTCGTTTAGTAGAGCAGATGAGGTTTGTGGTTTGGATCCTACTACACAATGAATTTTCCTTCTCTTTTCCTCTACACTTCCTGTACTGTCACACTGGATGACAGCTTCAGTGCAGGCCGTGATAGGAAAATCAGTAAGATACTTTTGTTGCACCATGAACGTTATATGTACAGCTTGCCACTGGTGCATTTAATTTGCAATAAATTTGAGAAACAACTTACTAGGGACATTATGCGTCATTTGTTTTTTATATTAATTTTACAGCCATTAACCAGTATAAGATTTAAATTCAGCTTTCTTAACCCTTATTTTCAGTCATATGCCAACACATGCTGTCACCAACAAATATCCCCCTGCGGGTCCGCGATAAGAATAGGCCCGAGGTATTCCTGCCTGTTGTAAGAGGCGACTAATAGGAGTTTCAACTGTTTTGGCCTTCAATGTGATGGTCCACATTGGGGTTTGACCTCCACTTTTAAAATTCTACAGAAGTACGTGCCTTTTGGGGAAGGACACCTTACGTGGTGTATCACCGGTCCTCAGTGCACTAAGACCTTGACACTCATCATCGTAACGGCGTCGTAACTGCAGCCACTGTTCATCAATATTGGCCTAAACACCTGATAGGTTGGATAGGTTACGCCCGCAGTGCATCCCCATCTGCACCTTCGATCATGATGGACTTTCCATGGCACCCGAAATCCAGCACGGTAACCACCCCCTTGTGGTGGGGTAGTCACATACCCTCTAGGTTGTAGCCCCCTGACAACACAGGGATCGTACTGCCGATACCTGAGCTGCACCCTCTCCACGTAAGCCAAGGAGTAGATGCCCGTCTACCTGGGGCATCAGGACTACCAGCAATGGTCATCCTGCCAGGTGGCCCTTGCTGAGGCTGGGAGGCACCTGTGGGGAGGGCCCCTGGTCAGAGTGGGTGGTATCGGGGCGGACGTTTTGCAGATGAAGCGTTAACATGCATCAGGTCGCTCTGCGGCCGCGTCTTCTAAGAAGAAAGGCTCTGTCTCCGTTTCTGGTTCTGGTCCTTCTGCCATTCCCCCTTGGCCACTCCCTGCGAGGGACAGGACCGCCGGCTTGGGGCGAAATACTTCCCCCACTATTTAGTCTGTTCTCGGACCGATGGGGGATGTTCGCCACCTCCAAGCCCATGTTCTTTGTACAGCATATAGAGGATATCTTCGGAGAAATTGAGGATCTTAGTAAAATGCGTTTGGGGTCCATTCTCATGAAGACCACCTCCGCTTCACAGTTGATGGCGCTCCAGGCATGCGACCGACTAGGGGACATCCCAGTGTCCATTGTCCCACATCTGGTGCTCAATCGGGCGCTTGGGATTATTTTACATCGGGATCTACTGCTGCAATCTGATGAGGAGCTCAGGGCCAACCTGGTGCGCCGTGGCATGCATTTTGTCCGGCGAGTCCAGCGCGGCCCCAAAGATCATAGCTTCGACACTGGGGCCTTTATCCTCGCATTCGAGGGCGATGATCTCCCGGAGAAGGTAAAAGTGATGTGCTACCAGTGCGACGTGTGACCTTACATCCCACCTCCTATGCGATGCTTTCGATGTTTGCACTTCGGGCATATGTCGTCAAGGTGCGAAGCTGAACCCCTTTGTGGCGATTGTGGACGTCCTCTTTGTGAGAGACATACATGCACCCCATCACCTCGGTGCGTCAATTGTGCTGGCCTCCACTCGCCTAGATCTTTCGACTGCCTTGTCTATCAGAAGGAGAAGAAGATACAAGAATTGAAAACCTTAGACCGTCTGTCTTATTCTGAGGAAAGGAAGAAATATGACTGCCTCCATCCCGTGATGTTGGCAACGTCGTTTGCTTTGGTCGTGTCCACTCCTTCCGCAGTATCCTCACCCCTATCCTGTCCCCACTCAATCTCCTCACCCCATCCAGGGTCTATGCCTCCACCTCCCAAATCCCTCCCTTCCAAATCCTCCTTCGTGGCCCCTGCCCCCTCTGCCCCAGGGGCCACCCTTCCTCCCCTTCCTCCTCCTCCTCCTCCTCCTCCTCCTCCTCCTCCTCCTCCGCCGCCGCCACCTGAGAAGCGATCCTCTTCTCAGGCATCCATCGGGGAAACGTTACGGACCCCGGCTACTAAACCCCCGCGGGGGTCCACAACTTTTTTGTGGATACGTGCATGGCGAACACAGGGCCCCGAGCTATTGTGGCCTTCTTCCTCTCCAGGGCTTCATTTCCTTCCCCTTTCCCTCCTTTCCCCTCCTTACTCCTTTACCCTCGCCCTCTCCTCTCCCTCTCTTGGTGTCCTTGCTTATGTTGGCCCCCGCTATCCTCCTGGTTTTGTTGGTTTTACAATTCGGCATTGTTGCATAATCATCTCCTCCGTTTGGCATTCCCTGGTCCCCCTCTGGGGTTTGACCTCCATTACAAAATTTCTCCTCCGTAGTGTGTGCCATTTGGGGAAGAGCACCTTACCTAGTGTCTCCGACGTGCGCCCTCCTAGTAAATTCCACCTTTCATTTCATGTCCTTGTCTGATGCTCGGGTGCATAGCCAGCACGGTAGCCAGCCCGTGTGGTGGGGTCGCTATGTACCCTTTTGGTTGAGCCCCCGAACAGGCAGGGATCACACTTCTGATACCTGTGCTGTGACCTCCTCATGGATGCCTTGGAGTGGTTGCTCCTCATCCTGGAGCATCGGAACTCCCGGCAATGGCCGCCGTGCCAGACGGCCCTTGCTGTGGCTGGGTGGTGCCCGTGAGGAGAGCCCCTGATCAGAGTGGGTGGTATCAGGGCGGACACTACGCAAATGAAACGCATACGGGTCCAGAACTCTGGCCGTACTTCTGCGGCCGTCTCTCTGCATGGAACTGATTAAAGTGCTGCTTCTCTTGCCCCTTCGGCCTTCCCTTCCATGGCTACCCCTGGGGAGAGGGTCAGGCCGTCGGCTAAGGGCGAAACCTTTCCTCCGTTATCTAGTTTGCACCAGGACTGATGGAGATACTTTCACCAATACCAAACCTTTATTCTTTGTGGAACACATTGAAGACAAGTTTGGCGGAGTGGACTCCCTGAGCAAGATGCTGGTGGGTTTGTTGCTGATCAAAACTGCTTCAGCTGCCCAATCTGCGGCCCTTCGTGCCTGTACCCATCTTAGCACAATTCCTGTGTCCATTACCCCCACCAGTCTCTAAATATGGGTCAAGGTGTGATTTTTCACAGGGACCTCATCCTTCAAACTGATGAGTAACTTTGGGACAGTCTCGGATGGCGGGGTGTTCACTTTGTCTGGCGTGTTCAGAAGGGTCCTAAAGACAGTTGCATTGATACTGGTGCCTTTATCCTGGCCTTTGAAGGGGATACCCTCCCTGAGAAAGTTAAGATTATGGTTTATCGATGTGATGTGAAGCCGTGCATCCCACCTCCTATGAGGTGTTTTAAGTGCTTGCGTTTTGGACACATGTCTTACCGCTGTTCACAGGCCCCTCTCTGTGGTGACTGTGGACGTCCACTCAATGAGGGGCGTCCCTGTGTTTCCCCTCCTGTGTGTGTAAATTGTCATGGCAGTCATTCTCCACATTCACCAGATTGCCCAGTATATAAGAAGGAAAAGAAGATACAGGAATATAAGTCCCTCGATCGTTTAACCTACACAGAGGCCCGTAGAAGTATATACGTCTTCACCCTGTGTCCATGACATCTAGTTACGCTTTGGTTACATCTTCACCCCCCCTTTTCCCACTTCCTTACCCCCATCCCGGACTCCTCTCCTCCCCCCCTCCCATGTGGCTTCCACACCTTCTCCTCTGGGCACTGCTCCCCCTCCCCAGCCAGAGAAGTGTCCCACTCACTCGGCGTCTGCCGGTCAAGGGTGGCTCTCCCAGGATGCCCCTTCCCGGCACCTTCCAGGCCAAAGGTCTGCTGCCACGCGACGCCATGTAACGACCGCGAGAGCCGCGGTCTGTCGGTCCCCAGGTCGAAATCGGGTAGGACCCCTGCGGGCGTCTGGTGGCGTTTGTACGTTGGTCCGTACAGGCATTGCTAGCACGTGGATTCCTCTTCAAACTACATTGGAAGCGGTTGCTGTTAGGGTCCACCTAGACTCTGAGGTCACGGTTTGCAATCCTTATCTCCCTCCTGACAGGACTCTTACACCTGCTGCCTTAACTGCCCTTCTTCAACTTCCTCCTCCCTTCCTCCTCCTTGGGGTTTTAATGCTCATCATCCTTTGTGGGGCAGTGCCTTTCCATCTAGATGAGGTCTTCTCATAGACTAGTTTATTGCAGACCACGACTTGTGCCTTCTTAATGGTGGCTCCTCTACTCTTTTCAGTGCCGGTCACGGTACATTTTCTGCCATTGATCTTTCTCTTTCTTCTCCCTCTCTCCTCCCTTCATTACACTGGTCGCCACACGACGACCTTTGTGATATTGTCCATTTCCTGTTGGTTATCTCGCTCCCTTCCCGCTCCTCGATGGACAGGTTACCTCGTTGGTCTTTCCAACGCGCCAATTGGCCTCTATACACTGCACAGGTCGTGTTTTCTCCCTCTTTGTTGGGTTGTATTGATGACGTCCTACGTGACGTGTCTGACGCGATTGTTCGCGCTGCTAGCCTTGCTGTACCGCACTCCTCTGGACCATTTCGTCGCTGGCAAGTCCCGTGGTGGAGTACGGTCATTGCCATTGCCATCTGTGATCGCCGTCGAGCTTTGCAACACTTTAAGAGGCACCCATCCATAGCCAGCCTTGCTACCTATAAACGCCTCAGTGCTAAAGACCGTTATTTAATCAAACAGAGCAAGCGGATATGTTGGGAACGATTCGTTTCTTCCCTTGGTTCTACTGTTCCTCTGTCACGGGTATGGGCTACACTTCGCTCTCTCCAAGGTTGCCATCAGCAGTCTACCCTCCCAGGCCTTCACCTCCCAGATGGCCTTTGTACGGACCCATTAGTTCTTGCAGAACATCTTGCGACCCATTTTGCAGTGACATCAGCATCAGCTTCCTATCCAGCTGCTTTCCTTCACCAGAAACAGCGGGCTGAAGCTTCCACCTTATGTTCTACCCCTCGTGAGTCAGACTCTTAAAGCGAACCTTTTACTGAATGGGAATTTCTTTCTGCTCTACCTTCTTCTCATGATACAGCCCCTGGCCCAGATTCCATTCATAACCAACTGCTTCAACATCTCCGTGCTCTGCAACAGCAACATCTTCTTCAGGTGTTTCACCATATCTGGCTCCAGGGTGACTTCCCTTCTCAGTGAAGGGATAGCATCGTGCTTCCTGTCCTTAAGCCTGGTAAGAACCCCCTATCTGTTGACAGCTATCAGCCGATTAGTTTGACCAATGTTGTTTGTAAGTTACTTGAACGGATCGTAGCCCGTCGGCTCAATTGGGTCCTCGAATCTCGGGAACTATTGTCCCCTCACCAGTGTGGCTTTCGAGAGGGATGGTCTTCAATCGATCATTTACTTCGCTTGGAATCAGCAGTTTGGCAGGCTTTTTCCTAGCACTGCCATTTGGTTGCAGTGTTTTTTGACCTTCGCAAGGCCTATGATATGGCCTGGCGCCATCACATCTTACTTACCCTTCATCAGTGGGGTCTTTGGGGCCCACTCCCGATTTTTATCCACCAGTTCCTGTTCCATCGGCCATTCAGAGTTCGAGTTGGTACTGTTTTCAGTTCTCCATGGACCCAGGAGACGGGCATCCCACAGGGTTCTGTCTTGAGTGTCCCTCTTTTCCTCATTGCTATCGATGGACTTGTGGCCTCTGTCGGTCCTTTGGTCGCCCCTGCCCTGTATGTGGATGATTTCTGCATTTGGGTTGGTTCCTCTTCGATTGCAGAATGGCAGCTCCAGGGAGCTATATGGTGTGCCTCTGCATGGACCCTCTCACATGGGTTTCAATTCTCTTCTTCAAAATCGCGGGTGGTCCACTTCCGTCGCCGTACTACGATCCATCCTGATCCAGAGCTCTATCTTGATGCACAACGATTGCCTGTGGTCCCACAGTTTCGTTTCCCGGGTCTTCGTTTCGACAACAAGCTCACTTGGCTGCCCCATATCAGACTTCTGAAGGTAGGATGTTTCCGTAAACTCAATGTTTTTCGCTTCCTTGCCCACTCCTCTTGGGGTGCGGACAGTTCCCTCCTTTCTCCATCTTTATCGTGCTCTAGTTTTGTCTCGCTTGGACTATGGTTGTCAAGTCTATGGTTCAGCTGCTCCTTCCACACTGTACGTGCTGGATCCAGTCCACCATCGTAGTATCCATTTAGCCACTGGTGCCTTCCCTATGAGCCCTGTTGATAGTCTCCTGGATGAAGCTGGGGTCCACCCCTCCCTTCTTTTCGGCGGTCCTAGATTCTGGTGTCATATGCACTCACTATCCGTTCCTCTCCCACTCATCCTTCCTATTCTATCCTGTTTCCAGACCATGGATGTCGCCCACCCAACTCCTGCCCTGGGGCGGATTTACCGATTGGGCTCCGCCTTGCGTGTCTTTGCCGTTATTTTCAGCTTCCTTCTTTGTCCTGTCTTCCTCGCTCCCTCCCCTCCACCCCCCCCCCCTTGGTTAGTTCCTCGGCCTCGAATTCGGATGGATCTCCGCCGAGGTCCGAAAGATTCCATCCCCTCACTGGTGGTCCATTCCTTTTTCCGCCAAATTTTATGGGAGTTTCGGGATGCTGTTGTTTTTTACACCGATGGCTCTAAATCTGCTGATCATGTGGGGTATGCCTTCACGTCCTCTGTTGGAACGGACAATCATCTGCTGCCACCTACATGTGGGGTGTTTACTGCCGAATTGATGGCAATTTCCCAGGCCCTTACCTTTATTAAACAGTCCCAACACAACCGTGTTTTATTATGTACGGACTCGATGAGTGGCCTTCTTGCTATTGACCGGTGTTTTTCGCGCCATCCCTTGGTCTCTGCCATCCATGACCATCTCGCTGATTTTCACCGTGCTGCTTGTTCCATTGACTTCCTTTGAGTCCCTGGCCATGTGGGTATCCCGGCTAATGAGCTCGCTGATCGTTTGGCTGGGGGAGCAGTCACTTACCCCCCGTTTTCTGTAACCCCTCCTGCAGCAGATTTACGGCTTCACATCAAATCCCACTTCGCACAGTCATGGGCCAATTCTTGGGAGGCTACTCCCCTGTCTAATAAACTTGGTGTGCTTAAGGTGACACCAGGCCCATGGCGTTCTTACTTTCGCCTCTCCCGAAGGGACTTGACCACACTGTGTTGTTTCCGCATTGGCCATACCAGGCTGACCCATGGTTTTCTTTTGCGTGATGAGCCACTCCCACTTCGTGGTTGTGGAGCCTTCCAGTCAGTAGCCCACATTTTGGTTGACTGCCGCCTTCTTTTGGCTCTCCATGCTAAGTACAGATTCCCCCACACTTTACCTTTGATGTTGGCTGACGATTCCCGGATGGTCTCTCTGGTTCTCGGTTTCCTCCAGGAAATTTTAATCTCTCTCTGGTGTTGGGGCAGGGCGGTGAGTGTTTGGGTGTCTCCCACTGTAAGCCGTGTTTGGAGATTCCCGACTCACCTCCCTAACCGAGATCCTCTTTTCTTCCCCTTTTACTTTGTTTTCACCCCTTTTTTTTTTAAAAGGATTGGTTAGCTCCTTTTCCCATAAGTACTTCTACATTCTACCGGTTGCCCCTTTAAAGTCACAGGTGGTCTTGCCTATGCTGTTTCAGCATAGCGTTGGGTTCGTTCTCTTGCTGACTTCCCTCATTTTGTTTTTACCATTGACAACATGACTGCCCTTTTACGTTTTTCGGCTTTTCCCTTTTATTGTTCTGACTTTCCTGAGATGTCACATTAGTGGAATGGACCACATTTGAAACAAGGGACTGATGACCTTGCTGTTTGGTCCCTTAAACCCCAAACAAACAACCAACCAACCAACCAACCAACCAACCCAGCTTCTGAGGTCCGGCATTCGAAAAAAGACCCCAAGCTTAAGGACTTTCTTCGGGTTCAGCCCCCACAGCCCACCATCCCTGTGACTCATTGTTCTTCCAAGAAGGCCTCAAAGAAGTAGTCTTTATCCCCCTCTCCACCCCGGCGCGTTTCATCTGATGCTCCATCCTACAGTCGCTGCTCCCGACCGTCCTCAGTTTCGCCGGGATGCTCTGCTCCCAGGCGCTCCGCAGGCCTGTCGCCAGCGGACAATGCTGCCTCTCCTGACCAACCCAGGAATGTGGCCACAGCTGGTGATGACTCGATGGAACAGGATCCGCCTCCCGACGGTTGTAGCAATGTTCCCTCGAAACCTGGCCCTTCGCGGCCATCGAGGTGACTAGTTCTTCCCCCTTTCTTGACTCGCGATGGCTCTATTACATTGGAACATAAGAGGTATTCGATCTAATCGGGAGGAATTACAACTGCTCCTCCATCTGCACTCTCTGCTCGTCATTGGTCTCCAGGAAACGAAGTTACGCCCAACTGCTCATATTGCTTTTACCCACTATGCCTCCGAGTGATCTGACCTAACCCCTGTGGACGGTATTCCAGCTCATGGTGGGGCAATGTTGCTCGTTCGGGACGATGTCTATTACCATCCCAGCCCATTGACCACCCCACTAGAAGCAATAGCTGTCCGTATTACTCTTTCTGCCTTTACTTTTTCTGTTTGTACTGTCTAAACTCCATCGTCCTCCGCAGTTAGTCAGGCTGACATGATGCACCTGTTTGCTCAGCTTCGTCCGTCGTTTTCATTGTTTGGCGACTTCAATGCCCATCATCCCCTTTGGGGTTCTCCTGCATCCCATCAGAGAGGCTCCCTCTTGGCGGATGTTTTCAACCATCTCAATCTTGTCTGCCTCAAAACTGGCGCCCCGACTTTCATCTTGGACTCTACTCTTACCTACTTCCACTTGGACCTCTTGATCTGTTCTACCAATCTTGCCCATCGGTTCGAGTGGTATGTCCTATCTGACACCTATTCGAGCGATCATTTACCATGTGTCGTTCGTCTCCTGCACCACACCCCATCCCCACATCCCTCAAGCCAGAACATACCGATAGCTGACTGGGGACTTTACTCCTCCCTGGCGACCTTTCTGGACCAAGATTTTCTCAGCTGTGACAGTCAGGTCGAATACCTCACGGCTGTTATCGTCAATGCTGCGAAACGTTCCATTCCTCATACTACCTCTTCTTCACGTCGAGTTTCAGTCCGCTGGTGGGATGAGGCTTGCAGAGACGCTATCTGTACTCGACGACGTGCTTTACGCACCTTTCACCGCCATCCTACGCTGGCGCATTGTATTAATTACAAACGGCTCCAAGTGCAATGTCGTGGAGTCATCAAAGACAGCAAAAAAAGGTTGTTGTGCCTCTTTCACAAGCTCCTTTAACAGTTTTACTCCCTCTTCTGTCGTCTGGGGGTGGCCTGCGCCGGCTGTCAGGCCTCGATACCTGGCCTGCCTTCAGGTAATGAGGTACTTGGGGACCCTGTGGATGTCTCCAACGCCTTCGGCCGCTTTTTCAAGCTCCGCCCATTACCACCCTGCCTTCCTTCCCAGAAAAGAGGCAGAAGAGGCTCAGCGACCTTCCTTCCACTCGCTGAATCTGGAAGATTGTAATGCCCCCTTTACTATGCGGGAACTCGAACGTGCACTTGCACTGTCCCGGTCCTCTGCTCCAGGGCCAGATGCATTCACGTTCAGATGCTGACACACCTTTCTCCGGCAGGTTAAATGCTTTCTTCTTCATACCTATAACCGCGTCTGGACCAAAGGTCAGGTCCCCATGCATTGGTGTGAGGTTGTCGTTGTTCCCATACCCAAACCCGGGAAGGATAGACACTTTCCTTCTAGTTACTGCCCCATTTCTCTTAAAAGCTGTGTCTGTAAGGTGATGGAGCGCATGGTTAACGCTCTGTTGGTTTGGATTCTTGAATCTCGACAGCTACTTACTAATGTTCAATGCGGCATTCGTCGACACCGCTCCACTGTTGACCACCTTGTGACCTTGTCGACATTCATCATGAACAACTTTTTGCGAAAGCGCAAAACGGTAGCTGTGTTCTTCTATTTGGAGAAGGCTTATGATACCTGTTGGGGAGGAGGTATCCTCCGCACTATGCACAGGTGGGACCTACGTGGTCGCCTGCCCCTTTTTTTTGATTCATTTTTAACAGATCGAATGTTCATGGTACGTGTGGGTTCCGTATTGTCAGACGTCTCCCTCCAGGAGAACGGAGTGCCTCAGGGCTCCGTTTTGAGCGTAGCCCTTTTTGCCATAGCGATCAATCCCGTTATGGATTGCATTCCACCTTACGTCTCCGGTCTCTTTTCGTCGATGACTTTGCGATCTACTGCAGTGCCCAGAGAACATGCCTCCTGGAGTGCTGCCTTCAGCGTTGTCTTGACAGCCTATACTCATGGAGTGTGGCTAATGGCTTCCGGTTCTCTGAAGAGAAGACAGTTTGCATCAACTTTTGGCGATATAATGCATTCCCTCCACCATTCTTACATCTCAGTCCCATTGTTCTCCCCTTCGTGGAGACAACGGGGTTTTTAGGGCTCACAGTGGCCAGGAAACTTTGTTGGTCTCCGCATGTCTCTTATTTGGCTGCGTGTTGTACACGTTCTCTTAATGTCCTCCATGTTCTTAGTGGTTCATCTTGGGGAGCGGATCGCACTGTCCTGCTTGGCTTATATTGGTCTATAGTCCGATCAAAGCTGGATTATGGGAGCCTCGTCTACTCATCTGCTCAGCCATCCCTCTTACGCCGTGTCAACTCCATCATCGAGGGGTTATGTCTTGCAACTGGAACATCTATACCAGTCCTGTCCAGAGTCTTTATGCTGAAGCTTGCGAATTACCATTGACCTACCGGCGCGACGTACTGCTTTGTCGGTATGCCTGCCGGCTGTTGTCAATGCCCGACCACCCCTCTTATCAGTCCTTCTTCGACGAGTCTCTCGACCATCAGTATGGGTTGTATGTGTCTGCCCTGCTGCCCCCTGGAGTCCGCTTTCGTCCCCTGCTTCAACAATTGGATTTTGCCCTCCCTACCACTTTCAGAGAAGGTGAGGGCCCGACACCACCTTGGCTCCAGGCTCCGGTTCACATTCATCTTGAACTCCGCTCGCTTCCAAAGGAGGCTACTCTGGATGCAGTGTATTGCTCACGGTTTGTCGAACTTCGTGCACGACTCGCCAATAACACCTTTATTTACACTGATGGCTCCCAAACTGACGATGGTGTCTGCTGTGCCTTTGTTGTTGGGAACGTCCCCTTTAAATATCAGCTCCTCGACCAGTGTTCCAGCTTTATGGCCGAGCTTTCTCCTCTCTCTCAGGCTGTTCAGTATGTCCGCCGCCATCGCCATTCTCCGTATGTACTCTGCTCTGATTCACTCAGTGCTCTTCATAGCCTTGGAGCTCCATATCCGGTCCATCCCTTGGTGCAATGGATCCAGTAATCCCTGATGATGGCTCTCCTGTTAGCTTTATGTGGGTTCCAGGCCATGTAGGAGTGCCTGGGACTGAGGCTGCTGATGCTGCGGCCAAGGCTGCAGTCCTTCTGCCTCGGCCAGCCTCCCTTTGTGTCCCATCGTCTGACATTAGTGGGGTTGTTTGTAAGAGGTTTGTGTCATTATGGTGGGATACTTGGTCGTCACATCAAGAAAATAAGCTCTGGGCCATAAAACCGTTCTCAACAGCTTGGACAACCTCCTCCTGACCATCTCGGCGAAAGGAGGTCATTTTGGCCACGTTGCGGATTGGGCATTGCCGGTTTAGTCACCGCTATCTGCTATCCGGTGACCCTGCCCCACAGTGCCCTTATGGTAATGCATTGACAGTGCGCCATGCTTTATTGATGTGTCCACGTTTTAATCAATCTCGTGTTGTCCTGTCTCTGCCCTCTACCCTACAGGAAATTTTAGCTGATGACGCTCGAGGAGCTGCTCGTGTTCTTTGTTTTATTACTTTGACAGACTTATCCAAAGACATCTAAGTCTTTTAATTATTTTATCTGCGTCTTTGTAAGAACTTTCTTGTGTCTCCCCCCTCGAGTTTTACCAGATTATATGTGCACTTAAATTTGTGACTGGGCGCTAATGACCTCAGTAGTTCAGCGCCCTAAAACCCCACCAAAAAAAACCAACAGATATATAAAAGTAAGTATGAAAGTAGCATCACACCTATGAGCTGTGGAGCCCCATTGTGATACTACAGCACTCTTACCATTGTTAATGCATTTACTGTTCTAATAGGTGGTAGGTAATTTCATCTCATGTGGTTACCATGCATGAAGTCGCTGTACAACAGCTCAACAGTGTGAACAGCTTTACTGTAAGATAGTTGGCAGCTTAAGATACATTACCACTATTCTCCACTTCTGAGGAAATTGGTTCACTGAATGAAATTTGTTTTTACACTACACCTGTGTGAACAAATTATCATGCATAAACAAGGCAACACAATTTCCAAACAGACATATCAAACAGATTTTTATGAAAATGAGGCATATTACTGAAGTGGGAAGTGGCTTATTTTGACAAAGCATGGATTCATGTATATTGTTCTATGATTAAGTACTGCCAGATCAATCTTGTCTAAAGAACATTGCCACAGTGCCTGTCTACATTTGTGTTGTGCAGTGATTGACATGCAGGTGTCTAGGGTGTTGCATGCTTTTCTTTTTACAGATACCACAGTTTTCACCGTTGCGTCCACACAATTCAGTTTCTAAAGCATAAATGTGGCAGTACTGTGGAATAGTCCATGAGAGAACTAGATCTCTCCTTTTCTCAAGGTAAAAGTGCTGTAGGCACAGTACCTGAGCAGTTGGTTGCATACAAATGAGTACAGAATATGGCACCGTGTTTCCAGGTGACTGACATTGAATTGAGGATGGCAGTACTTCCAAAATGCATTGCAACTGTGGCTTTGATCTGCAGTGCGCTACAGAAAAATAAGAATTGAATATGACAGTACACAGTAAGTGGACCAAACATTGAATGTAAGATTACAGTTATTGGTATACGTGTCATCATCTGTTGGAGATTAAACAAGATTTTGGGTTTTTGACATGAGCTGCATTTAGGGCAGATACGCATTATCACAAAGAGTATGCTTCCACAGGCAGAAATCACTGTAAAGGTGACCTCAAATGTTCGATAAACTGGGACCTAGAAACGAGCTATGTGGGGTGATCAACATACTACTGTGAGTCAGATGATCAACACTTTGAATCTGAAAGCAGCAGGGCCTATTGCTATGAGAACTGTATGGAGACAATTGCAATGCATAAGACTTGGCACCTAACCACATCCAATGCCTACCCATGACTCGTAGGCTACTCAACATATATGAAGATTCCCATTTTGTAAAATTTGTAACAAAGTTGTTCTTGTTAGTGTTCAGTGTGAAATAATTGCCTTTCGAATATTGTTTGTGTTGCGGCTATCTGGTGCATGGACATACCTGTGATTAATCTTCGTTCTGTTTATACATCTGTATCTCTACTCTGCTACATGTGAGTGGCAGTCTTTAAAGAAGTTGGTTCAATAATTATTTTTTGCTTTGTTTGCTGGTACACGTCTGCCTTGCTGGTACCCTTTTTATTTTCCAAATCAGAGTAGGCTGTTTATGACGAAAAAAGAAAAAATATGGAAAACCTTTAGTGTAGAGTGATTCATTTCGGGCAACAGCAGGAACGGTTGAGCTGTGTCCAGCTTATCTAGATGACTGACTTAGCTGTGTGGATTGGCTCCCATAGTGAGGAGCCACTCCCCATCCCCCCACACCACTTGGTTCTCGCCACTCTGGTAGGTTTGTGCTTCACTATGATAGGGCCCCAGACTTTGCAGCCTCTTTTCCCTTTGGTGCTACCTGTCTGTCCTCTTGGTATTCTTTTTCCGCTCCCTTGGGGAACCAGTCTGGGGTGTTTCCGCAGTGTCCGTAGCTGACATACGAAAAATCTCACACTGTTTTTCGTTCCCTTTTCCTTTCTTCATTCACCTTCTCCTGTCCTTCCTCCACTTTGGCGTTTGAGGCTCCTATTCTTCTTCTTCCCAGTGTGCTCCTGATGGCTGGCCCATCTGTGTGACATGTAACAGGTGACTGAGTAATGCATAATTCCCAGCCCTAGTTCAACAGATAGGATTCAGAGATACAAGCCAGGCCCATGGAGGGCAGATTGCCTGAGCTGCTACCTTTCCGAATTGCTAGTTGGTCTCCCTATCAGGTGTTTGGGCGGTGTGACCTGAGGTGTAAACAATCACCTAAGGCCAGAATGAGATTTTCACTCTGCAGCGGAGTGTGCGCTGATATGAAACTTCCTGGCAGATTAAAACTGTGTGCCGGACTGAGACTCGAACTCGGGATCTTTGCCTTTTGCAGGCAAGTGCTCTACCAACTCAGCTACCCAAGATTGTTGGTAGAGCACTTGCCCGTGAAAGGCAAAGGTCCCGAGTGCTCTACCAACTCAGCTACCCAAGATTGTTGGTAGAGCACTTGCCCGTGAAAGGCAAAGGTCCCGAGTTCGAGTCTCGGTCCGGCACACAGTTTTAATCTGCCAGGAAGTTTCAATCACCTAAGGCGATTGTGGCCCCCTTGTAACCTCCAGTTGAAAGGAGCATGCCATTGGAGGCACTTCCTGTCATTGGCCGGGGGGGGGGGGAGATTTCCTCACAGTGAGCCAATCATCTTCACAATCGATGTCTGTTGTTGTGGTCTTCAGTACACAGACTGGTTTCGTGCAGCTCTCTATGCTAATCTATCCTGTGCAAGTTTTTTCATCTCCCAGTACCTACTGCAACCTACATCCTATTCACCTCTTGGTCTCCCTCTATGATTTTTACCCACCACGCTGCCCTCAAATACTAAATCGGTGATCCCTTGATGCCTCAGAACATGTCCTACCCACTGATCTCTTCTTCTAGTCAAGTTGTGCCACAAATTTCTCTTCTCCACATTTCTATTCAGTACCTCCTCATTAGGTATGTTATCTACCCATCTGACATTCACCATTCTTCTGTAGCACCACATTTCAGAAGTCTCTATTCTCTTCTTGTCTACATTGTTTATTGTCGATGTTTCACTTCCATACATGGCTACATTCCATACAGAGTCATCAGATAGGACTTCCTGATACTTAAATCTATACTTGATGTTAGCAAATTTCTCTTCTCCACAAATGCTTTCCTTGCCATTGCGACCCTACATCTTATATTCGCCCTTCTTTGACCATCATAAGTTATTTTCCTCTCCAAATAGCAAAACTCACCTACTACTTTGAGTGTCTCATTTACTAACCTAATTCCTTCAGCATCACCAGATTTAATTCGACTACATTCCTTTATCCTCTTTTTGCTTTTGTTGATGTTCATCTTATATCCTCCTTTCAAGACACTGTCCATTCCGTTCAGTTGCTCCTTCCAGTTCCTTTTCTGTCTCTGACAGAATTACAGTGTCATCGGCAAACATCAAAGTTTTCGTTTCTGCTACATGGATTTTAATTCCTATTCCAAATTTTTTTGTTTCCTTTCCTGCTTGCTTAATATGCAGATTGAATATCATAAGGGACAGGCAGCAACCCTGTCTGTCTCCCTTCCCAACCACTGCTTCCCTTTCATGCCACTCAACTCTTATAACTGCAATCTTGTTTCTGTACAAATTGTAAATAGCTTCATTCCCTGTATTTGACCCCTGTCACCTTCAAAATTTGAAAGACAGTATTGGAGTCAACATTGTCAAAAGTTGTCTCTGAGTCTACAAACGCTACGAATGTATGTTCACCTTTCATAAGTCTATCTTCTAAGTTCAGTGAACCCTCCGCCAGGCACTTAAAAGTGATTTGCGGGGTATCCATGGAGGTGCAGGTGATGTAGATGTAGGTAAGTCGTAGGGTCAGTATTGCCTCACGTGTTCCAACATTTCTACAGAATCCAAACTGATCTTCCCTGTGGTCAGCTTCTGCCAGTTTTTCCATTCATCTGTGAAGAATTCATGTTAGTATTTTGCAGCTGTGAGTTATTAAACTGACAGCTTGGTAATTTTCACATCTGTCAACAACTGCTTTCTTTGGGATTGGAATTATTGTATTCTTCTTGAAGTCTGAGGGTATTTCGCCTGTCTGCCATGCTATCAGTACTTCTAATGGAATGTTGTCTACTCTTTGTGGTTTCACTTACTGAACATGGTCAGTCCTTCACAGCAGTAAATGTGTTTCTAATTCAGAAGGGTGTTGATGCAATTGCCAGCCCTGTGACATCCTGCTCTCATTTACAGAATGGCACTTTGCTTTTGGAGATTGCTTCTGATTCTCAAGCATGACTGCTTGCTGCTTTGCTTCTCGATGACACCGTATCCTCCTCAGATCCTCTACCCTCTAAATTTAATTTTGCTAAAAAAATAGCGTTTTATTTGATGTTATGGTTGATATTAGCAAGGAAACATTGTTCTTTAAAAAAAATTTTGATTGGTTTTTTGAGAATCTGATGTGTCCTATCCGACACACGTGTACAAAGCCTTTTGTAGAACAGTGAAAAATATTATTTCGTGGTTTTAAAATGCTCACATACCGAGCATTAGTATTTGCGTCAAACATTATGCGCATTAAGGTAACACAAAATGTAAATAACTTTACATAGATGGGTACTTACAATATCTCGACATCATTTTGTCCGCCTTTTCACGCATGCACTCAGAAAACAAAGCTCACACTCGTCACTTTACGCGCCAGACCGCTAAAACTCACAGGAATCCATGCTGACATCTCGCAGACGTCTGGGAAACAACTTAGACATGTGTCTCTGGCGTTACATCGGAGCTGTGGCTAAACAAAGTTCACCAATTTGGTGTGTCGTATACGACACGCGGGATCTGAGGAGGTTAAATGTGTTGAGGCCCATAGAACTCTACTCTTTCTGTGGCGGTGTTTACAGTAGGCTGCTGGATGGTCTGACCGAGGTCGAAATCCAGACATACCACTCTGACCAGGGTGCCATTGCTGTCCATCAGGTGATGAAAAAGGTAGATGCATCTATAGTGTGCGTGCACTCTCTCTCTCTCTCTCTCTCTCTCTCTCTCTCTCTCTCTCTCTCTCTCTCACCTTTGATAGAGTGGTGCTTCTGTCAAAGATCAAAGCGGGCTATGAAGTTATCAAAGTCCAACCATGTATTCTGAATCTGATTTTCTGCTACCAGTGTCATCGTTTCAATCAGACTAGAATGTCTTTTTGACCCCCGGCCAAATGTGTAACCTGTGGTGGGGATGCATACAAGGGCAATTGTTCGCTTCCTCCCCACTGTATCAACAGCAATGACCACCATGCTGCTCCTCTTGAGATAGTCCCATGTATCTCGATAAGTGGGGTGTCCAGGAAATCCAGGTAATGAAAAAGTTCCTCACCTTGTTGCTCGAAAGTTACTGGCTAGTCGCAAAACCTGCCTTCTACTGTCTGGTACTTAAAGAACCGTTCTTGCTAAATCTTGCTCCATGCAGACTGGAGACCTTAAATTCAACTCTGATGTTGTGAAATTGCGCAGTGCCATGGTAGCATGGCTATTCCCTCTTCCAGCTGTGCAACAAGCTATAAAACTCTGGCCATATAGGGTGAAGTCACTCGTTATACAGGGTGTCTGAAAAGTCTTTCCCTGATAACATAAATTGATAACTCAGGCTAGAAGTAAGATACAAATATGAAACTGGTGTCTAATTGTTCACAAACTATCAGTTTTTTCACACATCAGTAAACTTCCACATGAGCACCCTTTGTAGCATGTAGCACATCTAGGCGATATTCAATTTCCATCCACTCATTAGCCAACATCACTGGAGGGATCGATTCAATGACTGTGGTTGTCCGTTGCCGCAGGGTTTCAAGATCTGGTACATGTGTTCGATAGACATCGGGGTGATACTGAAGCAGCTGAGGAACAGCATACTGTTGCAACATATCCTGATACAATGAAGATGTGATGGTAGCCTTAGCGAAGAAGATTGGCCTGATAATTCGATTGTGCAATTGCACGCACCAAACATTCACCTTTCGACTGCCTCTGGTGCACTCCATGACCTCGTTAGGGGGTTGTGAACCTTTAATGCGCACATTATGGCGATTCACTACTCCACTGACAAGAAAGGTCGCTTTCTCAGAAAAGGCAATTCGTCTGAGATAACCATCATCGTCCTCAATACGTGATAGCATTTAGACTGCAAAGTCATATCGACGTGTACTGTCATTGGGAACAAGGCCTGAACGATTTGCACTTTGTATGCATGAAACAATAAACGTTTGTGTAAAATGTCATGGAGAGAGCTTTTTGGCATCTGTAATTCACGTGAGGCCCTGCGCACCAATTTCTTCAGACTTCTCAGAAAAGACTGCCTTACAGCTTCCACCCTGTCTGGTGAGGTTCTTGGTCGACCAGACCTCGAAAGGTCAGCAACCGATCCTGTGTTCTTGAACTTCTCATACTTCTCATACCAGGCTTTAATCCTTTTGACATCAGGTGGATTCCTTCCAAATGTTGCCTGGAAGTGTTTCTGCACTGTGGTTGTTGATTGTGTCTCATGGTACCACTGGACATACTGTGCCTTCTCCTGATTGGTTAACATGGCTTCTTGTGCACTGCACCTCATCCACTAATTTCGTTCTGCGAACCTAAAACAGAAAAAAAAAAACTTTGACAGTTGTAAACAATTCGACACAAGTTTTGTATTTATATCCTACTTGTAGCCTGAGTTATCAATTTATCTAATCAGGGAAAGACTTTTCGGACACCATGTACAACTGGCAGGCCAGAAAGGAGAGCAGGAATACTCCCATGAAGAATTCGTATGTGTCTCCTGCCAGCCGCCACCTGAGTCTTCATCTGCTAGCCGGAAAGGTCCGAAGAAGTCCAAGAAAGGCAAATGGTCTTCTCCTTTGCCAATTCAAAGATCCTCTTTGGTGGTTTCATCACGTGATACCTTGGCCTGGCTGACCTTCCTGTGGCTGGTGTGCACCACAAATCATTCCTCTGTATTGAACTCTGCAAGCTGGCTGCACAACCACATCTGTAGACTAAATGGAACAGGATTGACCTGGCTCTGTGCCCTGTAGCAGTGAGTCTTGACGGGATGGCACTCGGCAGCCTTGGAGGTGACATATATCATTATTTCCTTATCATGACTCCTCGAATGGATGTTAGCGGCCTTCAATCCAACAAAGAACATTTATGGCTGCATTTAGAATTGAAGCATCCACTTGCACCCATCCCTCAGGAAACAAAATTGTGTCCTCATAACTGCATTGATATTTTGCATTTCTTCCTGGTCTGTTTTGACCTTCCCCCCAAGGTTGGCATTCCATCTATTGGGGGAGTCATGCTGCTCATACTGGATGATGTTCATAATAAACCCATCTCCCTGACTACCTGTCTTCAAGCTGTTCCAGTTGGCCTTTTCCTTCCTCATTAGACCTCCCTTTGCACCACTTACATCCCTCCAATGTCACCAGAGAGGACTCTCTCAGCTTATTGGGCAACTACCTCACCCATTTCTGCAGCTCAGTGACTAATTGCACACTATCCCTTCTGTACCCTCCTCTCCCCTGGAAGTCCGGTGGCTAGAATAGGCATGAGGTATGCCTATCTATCATAAGAGGTGTCTAAAAGGAGTCACTCACGATGTGGCCTTTGTGATGTTCCCCTGACTGGTTTGACCATCTTTCTAAATTTTCCCAAAGAGCGAGCCAATTGGGGAAGGGCGCCTTATATGGTGCCATCGTGCATTGAGATCTTTAGTCCACTTTCTCATCATCGATTGCAGTCCCGCCCATTCTCCATATCTAAGGTGAGGACACCTTCCTGGGTGCATTTTCCACCATGCACTGTGCAGCGTCACTTTCTGTGCCGATGATGACCATGGACTTCCCTGCACCTCATATATAGCACGGTATCCAGTCTGTTGTTGTGGGGCTGCCATGTACCCTGTTGATTGCAGCACCCCCTGACAACACAGGGTTTGCTCTGCTGATGTCCTTGCCATTAACTTCCCACATATGCCATGGAGTAGATGCCCATCTCTCTGGGGCATTGGCACTCCCAGCAATGGCCATCCTGCCCGGTGATCCTTGCTGAGGCTGGGTGGCACCTGTGGGGAGGGCTCCTGGTCAGAGTGGGTGGCATAAGGGCAGGTGACACACGATGAAGTATAGTATATCATCTCTTGTTGGTCTGCCGCCAGCAGTCTCTAAGTGGGCAAAGTCTAACCTCATTGCTAAGAAATATGAGCCCAAATCGTCCCCCTCCCTGCCCACACCCTGGGAGGAATGCCAGGCTAAGGATGGCAGTGAAGCTTTTTCCACCCAGTACCTCATGTGTACAAGAGGTCATGGGGTATCTTTGATGTCCATGAAGCCTCAGCTTTTTGTGGAGCATTTGGAGTAGAAGTTTGGCGGGGTGGAGGGCTTGTGCAAAATGCGCTCTGGGTCAGTCTCGATAAAAACAGCATCCTCTGCCCAGTCACAGGCATTACTCCCTTGTGACAAGTTGGGGAATGTTTCTGTTCCCATCACCCCCCATAAGAACTTACATCTGTTCCAGGGTATTATATTCCACAGGGACGTAGTTTTGCTGTCTGACGACGAGCTGCATGCCAGTTTAGAGTGGCGAGGTGTTCATTTCATCTGCCACATTTATTGGGGTCTGAGGAATAATCAGGTTGCCACCAGTGCCTTCATCTTGGCCTTTGAGGGTGACACATTGCCCGAGAAGGTGAAGGTGATGGTCTACTGCTGTGACCTCAAGCCATATATCCCTCCCCCAATGAGGTGCTTTAACTGCTTGAAGTTGCCACATGTCTGCCTGCTGTACTTCCAGTGTCAAATCTCAAGATTATGGATGTCCATCACGTCGCAACAATCGATGTGCCCTGCCTCCCATGTGTGTCAACTGTGGAGACCATCATTCACCTTGATCGCCGGACTGCTGGATCTTAAAGAAAGAGAGGAAATTCGTGGAAAATAAGACCCTGGACCAACTGACCTAAACTGAAGTTAAGAGTAAAATTGAGCACCTGCATCCTTTGGCTATGACATCTTACACAGCCACTATAAGAATGGTTGTCACCTCTTGGAACCAGAAGACTTCACATGCCCCCTTGATGGTGCGGGGTGCTTCCTGCCCTGTTGCTCCCGCACCACCTACTATGGGAGCGACACCCTCCCTCCCAACAATTGGGGATATCGATACCCACTTCTGAGCTGGAGAAGTGTAAGTCTTCTTTGGCTCCTCTTGCTAGGAAGGGGTCCATTGGGTCACTGCCTTCTCAGGTTTCTGCTAGTGGGAAAGACGACGCCCACCAGTGGCTGAAGAGCCCAAAAGCATTTGGTGATGTGCTTCACGCTCATCCTCAGTCCCAGAGACTGTATCAGTGAAGTTCTCCCAGTCAGGGAACCCAGTGAGAGAAATAAAAGAAGGTCCCCAAGACCAAGGGAATTGTGGTGGAACTCAAACCACCACTACCTATAAGCTCTTCATCTGCAGATAAGGTGGAGATTCTGGTGTCCGCTGAGGACCTAGATCTCGCCAGACCATCAGACACAATGGATATGGACTGCTCAGGCAAAAAGTCGGTGGAAGCAGGTGACCCTGAGGCGTAAACTGCCTCACTGAATGTTCCATGCCTTCCCAGTCGCATGATATCATCCTCCAGTGGAATTTCTGCATTTTTTTTCCACTGCCTACTGAGCTACAGCAACTGCTCAGCTTTACACCTGCTTTCTGCATTGACCTCCAGGAAACGTGGTTCCTGGCAAAGCAGACCCCTGACCTCTGTGGCTGTAAGGGATACTACAGGAGCCATAGTGACTATAATAGTGTGTCCTGAACTCAGTATACAGTGAACCTGTGCCCCTTCAAACCCATCTTGAAGCTGTGGCTGTCAGGATAGTGATGACACAGGAAATAACTATATGCAATATCTATCTTCCTCCAGATAGTGCAGAATCCCTGTATTAACTACACTGAGTAATCAACTCCAAAACCCTTCCTACTTTTGGGAGATTTTAACTCCCGTAACCTCATGTGGAGTTGCACTGTGCTAGTTGGGTGAGGCAGAGATGTCGAAACGTTACTGTCTCAGTTTGAACTTTGCCTCTTAAATACTGGGGCCGCCACACATTTCAATGTGGCTCATGGTAGTTTCTCGGCGATTGATTTATCAATAGGCAGCCCAGGACTTCTCCTATCTATCAACTGGAGAGCACATGAAGACCGGTGCGGTAGTGACCAGTTCCCCATCTTCCTGTCACTGCTGTGGTGTCAGGCCCATGGACGCCTGCCCAGATGGGCTTTAAAGAAGGTGGACTGGGAAACTTTCACCTCTGCTGTCACCATCGAACCTTCCCCACACGGCAACATCGATGTGATGGTTGAGCAGGTGACTACAACAATCGTTTCTGTGGCAGAAAACATGATCCCTCGCTCTTGAGGGTGCCCCAGCGAAAGGCAGTCCCTTGGTGGTCGCCAGAAGTCACTGAAGCAATTGAGAAGTGTTGGCTAGCTCTTCAGCGGCATAAGTGGCACTCTTCCCTGGGGCACATCATAGCCTTTAAATGGCTTCTTGGCCACGTTAACCAACTTAACAAACGACAGAAGCAGGAATGTTTGGTGAGATATGTCTTGACCATTGGGTGCGATACGCCACTTTCCCAAGTCTTGGCAAAGATGAAATGTGTCTCGCGAGTACCTGACTCCAACAAGTATTCCCATTGTTAACATAAATTTTGTGTTATCTACCAACACAAGTGATTGCCACGCGCTTTGCTGAGCGCTATGCTCGGGCCTCTGCATCAGAGAACTACCTAACGGGCTTTCGCACACTCAAATGGCTGCTGGAAGGACAAGTCCTCTCGTTCACTACACTCCAAAGTGAATTCTATAACGCTCCATTTACAGAGTGCGAGATGCTCAGTGCCTTGCACATCACCCTGACACAGCTACTGGACCAGATCAGATTCACAGTCAGATGATTAAACATCTCTCATCTGAGTACAAGCGTCATCTCCTTGTCTTCAACAGAATCTGGTGCGATGGCATCTTTATATTGCAATGGCGGGAGAGCACCAACATTCCAGTTCTCAAACCCAGTAAAAACCCACTTGATGTGGATAGCTGTCGCCCCATCAGCCTCACCAACGTTATTTGTATGCTGCTGGAATGTATGGTGTGTCGGCAGTTGGGTTGGGTCCTGGAGTCAAGTGGCCTACTGGCTTCATGTCAGGGCGGCTTCCACTAGGGTCGCTCTACCACTGATAATCTTGTCCCTCGAGTCTACCATCCAAACAGACTCGTCCAGCTGCCAATACGTGGTTGCCAACTTTTTTGATTTGCGAAAAGCATATGACACAACCTGGCGACATCATATCCTTGCCACATTATATGAGTGGGGTTTCCAAGGCATGCTCTCGATTTTGATCCAGAATTTCCTGTCACTTCGCACTTTCCGTGTCAAAGTTGGTGCCTACCATAGGTTGCTCCATATCCAGGAGAATGGGGTCCCACAGGGCTCTGTATTGAGTCTCTCTTTGTTTTTAGTGGGTATTAATGGTCTAGCAGCAGCTGTAGGGTCGTCTCACCTTCTCTGTATTCAGACGATTTCTGCATTTCGTACTGCTCCACCAGTACTGGTGATGCTGAACGGCACCTACAGGGAGCCATTCACAAGGTGCAGTCATGCGCTCTAGCCCACAGTTTCCAGTTTTTGGCCGCTAAGTCATGTATCATGCACTTCTGTCGGCGTCGTACCCTTCATCCGGGAAGAGATGGGCAACATATTACTACCGCCCACATATATCTCGCGTAATGATCACAACGAAAAGATCCGAGAAATTAGAGCAAATACGAAGACTTACAAGCAGTCGTTCTTCCCACGCACAATTCGTGAATGGAACAGGGAAGGGGGGATCAGATAGTGGTACAATAAGTACCCTCCGCCACACACCGTAAGGTGGCTCGCGGAGTATAGATGTAGATGTAGATCCGGAACCAGAACGTTACCTCCATGACGATCCAATAACTGTAGTGGAAACATATCGAGTCTTACGACTGGTTTTCAACACCTGATTGACTTGCCATCATCACCTTTGTCAGCTTAAGGGGAAGTGCTGGCAGCACTCCAGTGCTGTCCGCTGCCTGATCAACACCAACTGGGGTGCTCATCGCTCTATGCTGCTGCTGCTCTAGAGAGCCCTCTTCCAATCCCACCCTGACTATGGGGGTCTGGTTTATGGTTCGGCGGCGTGTGCAGTGTTGCGTTTACTTGACCTGGTGCTCCACTGTGGCCTACGCCTAGCGACAGGAGCTTTTAGGACGAGTCCAGTGACCAATGCCCTTGTGGAGGCCAGAGGACCTCCATTGAAGATTAAGCATGCACAACTGCTGGCCAGTTACATTGCGCACATTAGTAGTTCTGCACATCTGAATCAGTGTCTCCTTTTCCCACCTATGGCAGTTCATCTCACACATCGGTGGCCCAGGTCAGGACTATTGATTGCGGTTTGTGTGCGGTCCATTGTCCCTGAACTGGAATCCTTCCCTTTACCATCTCTACTTATGGTCTGTTCATGTACACCTCCATGGTGTACACCTCAGCAGCAGCTTTGGCTGGACCTTTCACATGGCCCTAAGGACTCTGTTAACCCGGCAGCTTTCTACTGTCACTACTTCTAAATTATTGACATGTTCCGGGGCTCTGAAGTGGTTTACACCAATGGCTCAATGGCTGATGGTCGTGTTGGCTTTGTCTACGTTCATGGCGGCCGTATTGTGAACAGCATTCCTTACCCAGTGGCTGCAGTGTATTCTCTGCAGAGCTGGTGGCCATTTCTCATGCACTTCAGTATCTCTGTTCATGCGCTGAAGAGTCAATTCTTTTTTGTACTGACCCCTTGAGCACTCTGAAAACTATCGACCAGTGCTACCCTTGTCATCCATTGGTAGCATCCATCCAGGATTCCATCTATGCTCAGGAATGGTCCATTCGTTCAGTGGTCTTTATCTGGACCCCTGGTCATGTCAGAATCCCAGGAAATGAACTTAGTGACAGGCTGGCCAAACAGGCTACACGGAAACTACTTCTGTAGATTGCCATTCCCGCAACTGACCTGCGTTCTTTATTATGTCGTGAGGTTTTTCAGCTTTGGGAGACGGAATGGGAAAATCTCAGTATGCACAACAAACTGCGAGCCATTAAGAGGACCATGAATGTCTGGAAGTCCTCTATGAGGCCCCTCACAGGGACTCGGTGGTTCTCTGCCGGCTCCACATCGGCCATGCCTGGGCGGCTCACCACTACACCATGCGCTGTGAAGACCCACCTCAGTGTCGGTGTGGCGCCCGGTTGACAGTGGCCCATATTCTTCTGCTTTGTCCTCCTTTGGCTGCCCTGTGTCTTCAACTTCAGTTGCCTGACTTATCATTGATTTTAACAGATGCCGCCTCATCAGCAGATTTGGTTTTACATTTCATCCATGAGGGTGGGTTTTATCATTCTATCTGAGTTTTAGCGCATGTCCTTTGTCTGTCCTCCACCATAGTGCTTTTTAGGGTGGAGGTTTCAATGTGTTGCAGAGTGGCTGGCTTTTCCTTTTATTTTCGTGGTCGGCCATCCACTGTAATCTGCTTCCTTGCTTTACTATCTTCTAACTGTTTCTTGCATCTCTGTTTTCTTGTCCTCTTTTGTTACTTTTAGTGTTCATTGCCTTTCCTTCATTCTTATGGTCTTTCCTTTCTGTCCGTTTTGTTTTACGTCTTGACTGTATTATTCTCACAAATGTGGCATTGTCTTATTACAAACAAGGGGCTGATGATCTCTTAGTTTTGTCACTTTCCCCATCTTCTAAACCAGCCAATCTTGAGCACATCTGTTCATGCCCTGGGAGTCGTTTCTTCTGTGTACTGACTCCTTGAGCAGCCTACAAGCTGTTGACCAGTGCTACCCTCACCATCCTTTGGTAGCGACCGTCCAGGAGTCCATCTATGCTCTGGAATGGTCCAGTCATTCAGTGGTGTTTGTCTGGACCCCAGGTCATATCATAATCCCTGGCAACGAACTTGCAGACAGGCTGGCCAAATAAGCTACGTGTAAACCTTCTATGGAGATGGGCTTCTCTGCAACTGAACTGCATTCAATACTATGCCGCAAGGTTTTACAGCTTTGGGAGATGAAATGCCATAACATCAGCATGCACAACAAACAGTGTGCCATTAAGGAGAATTCTAATGTGTGGCAGTCCTCCATGCAGGCCTCTCACAGGGACTCTGTAGTTTTTGCAGCTCCACATAGGCCACAGTTGAGTGATACATGCCTACATCTTGTGCCATTATGACCCACCTCAGTGTCAGTGCAGCCTCCAGCTGGCAGTGGCCCATATCTTGGTGAGCTGTTCTCCTTTGGGTGCCCTGTGACGGACCATTCAGTTACGACTCATTGCCATTAATTATAGCTGACACCTCATTGACCAATTTAGTTGTACATTTTATACATGACTGTGTGTTTTATCATTCTATATAAGTATTAGTGCATTTCCTTTGTCCCTTTGTCTTCTCCACTCTAATGCTTTTGCGGTGGATGTTTTAATGTGTCACAGAATGGCTGCCTTTTCATTTTTATTATCGTGGTCTGGCAGCCAGTCAGTGATTTACTCTCTTGTTTCTACCCGTTCTACCTGTTTCTTGCTTCTCTCTGTGGTTTTCTTTTCCTGCTTCGTCCATAGTAGTCTTGGTTGTACTACTGTAGTTATTTTGGTTCTTCCTTTCTCCTGCCATTGTGCTGTATGCCTCCTTTGTTTCCTTCTTTCCATTGTGTAATTCTTTTACCAATGACCTCGCAGTTTGGTCCCTTTCCCTCCCCCTCTTTTAAAGCAACCAACCATCCCTTTTGGCGTTCTCCCAGAAATTGTCAGAGAGGTGCCCACTTGGCTGACTGTAACCAACTTAACCTCTTCTATCTTAACACAGGAGCACCCATATTCCTTTCCGACTCCTCACACACCTATTCCCATTTGGACATATACTTCTGCATTGCCCAGCTTGCCCATGCTCTCTAGCGGTCCATTCCTTCTGACACCTACTTCAGCGACCATTTCCTGTGTGCTATCCATATGCTGACTCCTACCCCACCTGCATTCACACCCAAATGGCAGCTTACTAAGGCTGACTGGGGGATTTACTCCTTCCTGGTGGCCTTCGACGAACAAGATTTTCCCAGTTCTGATGACCAGGTGGAATATCTCACAAACGTTATCTTACTCCTGCAGAATGTTCCATTCCTCACGCTTCTCCTTCACCACGCCATGTCCCAGTCTCTTGGTGGACAGAGGCATGTCACAATGCAATTAACATGTAGAGATGTACTCTACACGTTTTCAACCACCATGCTACGAAGGCATCCTACAGCGATGCATGCACAGTGTCGTCGTGTTTTTCGGAATAGCAAAAAAGCTTGTTGGACTTCATTTACAAGTTCTTTTAACAGTTCCACTCCCACTGTCATGTGGACCAACCTCTGATGGCTCTCTGTGGCCAAGATCCATTCTCCAGTTTCTGGTCTGACGGTAGCAGATGAGGCTGCTGTGGACTCTACTGTGATCTCGTAACGCCTTGGGCCGTCATTTTGCGGAAATTTCGAGCTTTTCTCACTGTCGCTCTCCTTTCCTCCATCGGAAACGAGCAGAGGCAGCTCGGGCAATATCCTACTCTTCTGAAAATCGAGTGTGCTACAATGCCGCCTGTACTATGAAGGAGCTAGTTCATGCTCTCACTTCATCCCGATCCTCCACCTCAGGGTCAGATCTTTTCACATTCAGATGTTGTAGCATCTTGTCTTGCAAGTGTACACTTTCTGCTTAATATGTACAACCGCATCTGGGGAGAGGACACGTTTCCCGGGCAGTGCTGTGAAGCCAGTCATACCCATTCCTAAGCCTGGTAAGGACAATCACCTTCCTTCTAGCTACCACCTCATCTTTCTCACCAGCTGTGTTTGCAAGGTGATGTAACATATGATTCATGGCCGGCTGGTATGGTGGCTAGTCTCCTACAGTTTGCTTATGACTGCACAGTATGGATTTCGAGTGTGCCATTCTGTAGTTAACCATCTCGTCATTTTGCCCACCAATGTCACGAATGGTTTTCTGCTGAAGTCCCAGGCTGCAGCTGTCTTTCTCGATTTGGCGAAAGCCTACGTCGCATGCTGGAGGACTGTTATCATCTGCATTCTCTACATGTGGGGCTTCCGTGGCCACCTGCCCGATTTCCGTGAAGAATTTTTAAAAGACAGAGTTTTCAAGGTATGTGTGATTTCTGCCTTGTGGGACACCTTTATCCAGGAAAATGGTGTGCCTCAGGGTTCCATCCTGAGCATCGCCCTCCTTGCTATTGTCATTAACCCTATAATGGCCTGTCTCCCTCCAGGCACCTCCAGCTCTCTTTTTGTTTATTTTTCCATCCATTGCATTTATCATGGGCCTGTTTCATTGAGTAGCATATTCAGCGATGTCTCGATCGTCTTTTCCCATGGGACTTCGACAGTGGCTTTCGCTTTTCAGCTCACAGAACAGTTGGTATGAATTTCTGGTATGCAGTTGATTTCGTCCACTGTCTTTACATCTTAGCCTTGTTGTTCATCTGTTCATTGAAACGGTGAAATACCTGGGTCTCTTGCTCGGTAGGAAAGTTTCTTGGTCCTCCCACGTCTCATCTGCAGCCCACTGTATGTGATCCCTCTATGTTCCGCACGTCCTCAATGGTACGCCACCATCCTCGGTTTGTACTGGTCCCTTGTATGTTCGAAATTAGACTACCGGTGCTTTGTTCATGCATCTGCACTTTCGGATCTTGCTACAGCAGCTTAAATTCACACTACCTGCAACTTTCCTGGTGGGTGTAAACCCTTGACAATCTTGGATTCGTGTGGCGGCCCACGTTCAGCTTGGCCTTCATTTGCTTCCTAGGGACACTACTCCAGCCTTGCTCTGTTTCATGACATTCATATGGAACGTCATGATAGTACCTTTGTGTACACTGACGTTTCTCAGACTGACCATGGACTCGGTATGACTTCATCATTGGCGATGTTTTTCAGAATCGGCTTCCAGCACAGTGTTCAGTAGCTACAGCAGAGCTCCGTGCCCTGTATCAACGCTGGAGTACATCTGGTGACACAGCCTTTAGAATTATCATCTGCTCACTCTGTCAGTGCCCTTCAAAGCCCCTGTGCACCGTACACCGCCCATCCCATCATGCAATGGGTCCAGGAAAACTGTCCCTTGCACACTCTTGATGGAGCCACTGTGACGTTTATGTGGGTTCCTGGTCATGTCGGTATGACAGGAAACATGTCTGCTGATGCTGCTGCTAAGGCTGCATTCCTCATACCTCAGCCGACTAGTTCTTACATTCCCTCTATGATCTGTGTGTTGCTGTCTCGCAGGAGGTGGTGTCACTTCAGCATTGTCACACGTCCTCCTTTCATGGGACTAAGCTCCAGGTTTTTAAGCATCGCCTTGGACAACCTCCTCTCGACCTTCCTGCCGCAAAGTGATCATTTTAACTATGTTGTGTATTGGGCGCTGCCTTTTTAGCCATCAGCATTTGGTAAGTGGCGCTCACCCACCACATTGTGCATGTTCAAGCCAACTTGCAATTGTCTGCCATTTCCTGAGAGAATGCCCTTTTTATGTACCTGCTTGGATTTGCTGTCAGTTATTGGCCATTTTTTCCTTAGTGAATGACGTGCTGGCTGTCGACTGAATTATACTTTTTATTCATCATAGCAATATGGCAAAGGCCATTTAATTTTTAGTTATGGACCTCTGTTTCTCTATATTGTATTTTGTAAACATTTCTCTATGTATCAGTTTTTAGCTGTATTCTCTTCAGTAGATTGGGATTGATATGTGGTAATTTTTATCTCCTCTTTTTCTCCATGTTTCACAGTTGTTACATGGGCGCGTATCAACCGTGTTGTTTTTACGCCCTGAAACGAAATACCAGCAAATGTGCTTGTGAGCAACAAAAATTTTATTTCACAACTTTGTTTTTGGCTACTGATTAAATATTGGACTACCCCACATGTACACTGTGATCAAAAATATCATGAGACCCCCAAAACATACATTTCTCATATTAGGTGCATTGTGCTGCCAGGTACTCCATAACAGTGACCTTAGTACTCATTAGACATCGTGAGAGAGCAGAATGGGGTGCTCGGCGGAACTCGTGGACTTCGAACTTCGTCAGGTGATAGTGTCACTTGTGTCATACATCTTTACATGAGATTTCCACACACAGCTTGAGGCTGCTGCCAAGGGGTGTCAATGTGGGGGATCGAACGTGGGGTTGCAAGGGATGTCGAGCACGTCTCACATGTCCTCTGATTGGTCCACTGCTGTGCCGGCCCCAGGTACTATGAGGTTGACCCCTCACCTGCAGTCGAGTCGGAGATCATTCCAAAGTCTGGCAGGCAGCAAAAAACTTTCCGAGGAGCCGATTGTAGCACCTCCCTGGTTCGTTTCACAAACAGGTTTTGGGCTTTATTTGTGGCTGATGATGTCTCTGAGCCGGACGCTGTTGTCCATCCCATTCCAGAGGAAGCTTCTCAGTCCGCAAGGTCTAGACATTCACAGAGGGCAGGTTTGCTGGTAGTTGGGAGCTCCAACGTTAGGCGCATAATGGGGCCCCTTAGGAACATGGCTGCCAAGGAGGGGAAGGAAGCCAGTGTGCATTCCAGGGGGAGTCATTCCAGATGTGGGAAGGGTGCTTCTGGATGCCATGAAGAGTACAGGATGCAGGCAACTGCTCATGTTGGTACCAATGACATTCGTCTCTTTGGATCGGTGCAGATTCTGTTTGGTTTCAGGTGGCTAGTGGACATGGTGAAGACTGTGAGTCTTGCTTTCGATATTAAGGCGGAGCTCACCATCCACATCGTTGTCGATGGAACCGACGGTGGTCCTTTGGTGCAGAGCCAAGTGGAGGGTCTGAAACAGAGGCTCAGGCGGTTCTGTGACTGTACGCTGCAGATTCCTTGACTTGCACCATCGGGTGGTGGGTTTCTGGGTTCCGCTTAATAGGTCAGGAGTCCAGTACACACAGGAAAGGGCTGCACGGGTATTGGGGGCTGTGTGGAAAGGACTGGGCGGTATTTTGGGTTAGAGGGTATCAGGGAACCATAGAAGGGACGTCCATCTAAAAGTGGGCCGGTAAAACAGAGGTAGTTGTAGAAACGATTGGTATTCTAGTTGTAAATTGTCGTAGCTGTGTTGGGAAAGAACCAGAGCTCCAAGCCCTAATAGAAAGCATAGTTGTAGGTACAGAGAGCTGGCGAAAGCCGGAAATACACTCCTGGAAATTGAAATAAGAACACCGTGAATTCATTGTCCCAGGAAGAGGAAACTTTATTGACACATTCCTGGGGTCAGATACATCACATGATCACACTGACAGAACCACAGGCACATAGACACAGGCAACAGAGCATGCACAATGTCGGCACTAGTACAGTGTATATCCACCTTTCACAGCAATGCAGGCTGCTATTCTCCCATGGAGACGATCGTAGAGATGCTGGATGTAGTCCTGTGGAACGGCTTGCCATGCCATTTCCACCTGGCGCCTCAGTTGGACCAGCGTTCGTGCTGGACGTGCAGACCGCGTGAGACGACGCTTCATCCAGTCCCAAACATGCTCAATGGGGGACAGATCCGGAGATCTTGCTGGCCAGGGTAGTTGACTTACACCTTCTAGAGTACGTTGAGTGGCACGGGGTACATGCGGACGTGCATTGTCCTGTTGGAACAGCAAGTTCCCTTGCCGGTCTAGGAATGGTTGAACGATGGGTTCGATGACGGTTTGGATGTACCGTGCACTATTCAGTGTCCCCTCGACGATCACCAGTGGTGTACGGCCAGTGTAGGCGATCGCTCCCCACACCATGATGCCGGGTGTTGGCCCTGTGTGCCTCGGTCGTATGCAGTCCTGATTGTGGCGCTCGCCTGCACGGCGCCAAACACGCATACGACCATCATTGGCACCAAGGCAGAAGCGACTCTCATCGCTGAAGACGACAACTCTCCATTCGTCCCTCCATTCACGCCTGTCGCGACACCACTGGAGGCGGGCTGCACGATGTTGGGGCGTGAGCGGAAGACGGCCTAACGGTGTGCGGGACCGTAGCCCAGCTTCATGGAGAAGGTTGCGAATGGTCCTCGCCGATACCCTAGGAGCAACAGTGTCCCTAATTTGCTGGGAAGTGGCGGTGCGGTCCCCTATGGCACTGCGTAGGATCCTACGGTCTTGGCGTGCATCCGTGCGTCGCTGCGGTCCGGTCCCAGGTCGACGGGCACGTGCACCTTCCGCCGACCACTGGCGACAACATCGATGTACTGTGGAGACCTCACGCCCCACGTGTTGAGCAATTCGGCGGTACGTCCACCCGGCCTCCCGCATGCCCACTATACGCCCTCGCTCAGAGTCCGTCAACTGCACATACGGTTCACGTCCACGCTGTCGCGGCATGCTACCAGTGTTAAAGACTGCGATGGAGCTCCGTATGCCACGGCAAACTGGCTGACACTGACGGCGGCGGTGCACAAATGCTGCGCAGCTAGCGCCATTCGACGGCCAACACCGCGGTTCCTGGTGTGTCCGCTGTGCCGTGCGTGTGATCATTGCTTGTACAGCCCTCTCGCAGTGTCCGGAGCAAGTATGGTGGGTCTGACACACCGGTGTCAATGTGTTCTTTTTTCCATTTCCAGGAGTGTAAGTTCAGCCGAAATTTTTGCAAATGATGCAACAATGTTGAGGAAGGATAGATTAAATACAATTGGTGGTGGAGTATTTATTGTTGTCAGAGGTAGTTTACCTTGTAGCGAAATTGAAGTAGATAGTTCGTGTGAAATAGTATGGGTAGAGGTTATACCTGACAATCGGACTAAACTATCAATTGGATCGCTTTACCGGCCCTCGACTCAGAAGATACAGGTGTTGAGTAGTTTAAAGAAAACTTCAGTCTCATTTCTAATAAGTACCCCGTTCATAAAATTATAGTCGGTGGTGACTTTAATCTACCCTCAATATGCTGGAAAAAACATAAGTTTAAAGCCATTGGCAGGCATCAAACTTCATCCGAAATTGTACTGAATACATTCTCAGAAAATTATTTTGAACAATTAATTCATCAGCCCACTCGAAGCGTAAATGGTTGCGAAAGCATACTTGACCTTTAGCAACAAATAATCGTCGATAAATAGTGAGTATTGTGTCGAATACAGGAATTAGCGACCACAAGGCAGTTGCTGCTAGGCTGAATACCATAACACTTACAACCATCAAAAAGAAACGCAAAGTATATAGATTTAAAAAAACTGATAAAAGCTCTTAACACCTTTTTAAGAGACAGTTCACTCCTTCCGATCTGATCATGTAAGTGTAGAAAAGTTGTGAAATGTTTTCAAAGAGATAGTATCGACAGCAATTGAGTGATATATACCACATAAATTATTAAGTGATGGTACTGATCCCCAATGGTACACAAAACAGGTCAGATAGTTGTTGCAGAAGCAGTGAATAAAGCATGCCACATTAAAAAGACCGCAAAATCCCTAAGATTTGCAAAGTTTTACAAAAGTTCGATATATGGCGCGTACTTCAGTGTGAGATGCTTTTAATGATTTCCACAACTAAATTCTGTCTCGAAATCTGGTAGAGAACCCAAAGAGATTCTGATCATACATAAAGCACACTAGTTGCAAGACGCAATCAATACCTTCATTGCGCGATAACAACGGTGATATCACTGATGACAGTGCCACTAAAGCAGACTTACTAAACACGGTTTTCCGAAACTCCTTCACCAAAGAAGACGAAGTAAATATTCCCGAATTCCAATCAAGAGCAACTGCCCAGATGAGAAACATAGTAGATATCCTCGGTGTAGCAAAACAACTTAAATCACTTAATAAAGGCAAGGCCTCTGGTCCTGATTGCATACCAGTCAGGTTCCTCCCAGAGTATGCTGATAAAATAGCTCCATATTTAGCAACTATATACAACCGCTTGCTCACAGAAATCTGTACCTAAGGACTGGAAAATTGCTAAAGTCACACCAATACCCAAAAAGGGAAGTAGGAGTAATCCGTTGAATTACAGTCCTATATCACTAATGTTGATTTGCAGTAGGGTTTTGCAACATACAGTGTATTCAGACACTATGAAGTACCTCGAAGAAAACGATTTATTGACACAAAGCACGGTTTCAGAAAATATCGTTCTTGTGAAACACAACTAGCTCTTTATACTGTGAAGTAATAAGTGCTATCGACAGGGGATGTCAAATTGATTCCATATTTTCAGAGTTCTATAAGGCTTTCGACACCGTTCCTCACAAGCGTCTTCTAACCAAACTGCATGCCTACGGAGTATCTACTCAGTTGTGCGACTGGATTCGTGATATCCTGTCAGAAAAGTCACAGTTCGTAGTAATAGATGGAAAGTCATTGGCGTTCCCCAAGGAAGTTACAGCCCTCTATTGTTCCTGATCTATATTAATGACATATGAGGCAATCTGGGTAGCCGTCTTAGATTGTTTGCAGATAATGCTGTCATTTACCGTCTTGTTAAGTCATCAGATGATCAAAACAACTTGGAAAATGAAGAACCCTGAAGAACGAAAAGTGTGAATTTATTCACAGAAATAAGCTAAATTTCGATTATGTGGTAAGACACACAAATCTGAAGGCTGTAAATTCAACTAAATACTTAAGGATTACAATTACCACTAACCTACATTGGAACGAACACACAGATAATATTGTGGGTAGAGCAAACCAGAGACTGTGATTCGTTGGCGGAACACTTAGAAGGTACACCAGGTCTACTAAAGAGACTGGTTACACCACGCTTGTCCACCCTTTTCTGGAGTATTGCTGTGCGGTATGGGATCTGCATCAGGTGGGACTGGCGGATGACATCGAAAAAGTACAAAGAAGGGCAGCTCGTTCTGTATTATCGCAAAATGGGAGAGATAGTGCCACAGACATGATATGCGAATTGGAGTGGCAGTCATTAACACAAAGGCGTTTTTCTTTGCGACCGGATATTCTCATGAAATTTGAATAACCAGTTTTCTTCTCCAATTTCGAAATTCTGTTGGCACCCACCTACATAGGGAGAAATGATCATGACGATATAATAAGAGAAATGAGGGCTCGCACAGAAAAATTTAAGTGCTCGTTTTTTCCGCGTGCCATTCGAGAATGGAACGGTAGAGAGACAGCTTAAAGGTGGTTAATTGGACCCTCTGCCAGGCGCTTCATTGGGAATAGCGGAGTAATCACGTAGATGTAGATAAGCCACATATCATGCCAGTGAATGCCAAACGCCGCCTCGCATGGTGTAAGGAGCGTAAACATCGGACGATTGAGCAGTGGAAAAACGTTGTGTGGAGTAAGGACTCACGGTACGGCGATCCGATGGGGGTGTGTGGGTACAACGAATGCCCAGCGAATGTCATCTGCCAGAGTGTGTAGTGCCAACAGTAACATTCGAAGGTGGTAGTGTTGTGGTCGTGTTTTTCATGGAGGGGGCTTGCACCACTTGTTTTGCGTGGCACTATCACAGCACAGACCTACATTGATGATTTAAGCACCTTCTTGCTTCCCACTGTTGAAGAGCAATTCGGGAATGACGATTTCATCTTTCGACACGATCGAGCACCTGTTCATAATGCACGGCCTGTGGCGGAGTGGTTAAACAACAACATCCCTGTAATGGACTGGCCTGCGCAGAGTCATGACCAGAATCCGGGTTGTTTTCGAACACAGACTGTGAGCCAGGCATCACTAATCGACATTGATACCTCTCCTCAGTGCAGCCTACGAGAGTGGAAGGTGTTATCATGGCTAAGGGTAGGTGTTTTGATGCCATGCAGCTGGAGTCTCTGTAAAAGGCTTCGCCTCTTGGTAGTTCCTCACAAGCATGAGGTCATGTTCATATCACAGCCCACATTTTGTCACTATATGCGAAATGTGGGACCCAACTACTGGAACAAATAGTGAGTCCCTACATTATGAAATACTTTAAAGAAAATGATTTATTGACACATAATCAGCGGAGATTCTGAATGTCTTTGTGAAACATGACTGGTTTCATGTTCACATGTAGTGATGAATGCTAGTGATAGCGTATCTCAAGTTGATACCATAATTTTAGATTTTTAGAAGGCTGTTAACACCATTTGTCATAAGTAGGTTCCAGTCAAATTATGTGCCTTCATTGTTGTCACAGTCATGGCACTTGATTCCTGATTTTCTGTCAGTAAGGTCACAATTCATAGGAACTGATAGAAGTCATGTACTGGGACTGAAGTAATTAGTTGGTTCCCCAAGGAAGTGTTATAGGGCATCTTTCGTTCCTAATTTACATAAATGATATAGGAGACAATCTGAGTAGCTGTCTTTGTTTACAGATGTTTTTCTAGTAAACTCATCAGATGAAGACAAATTCAAAATGATTTAGACAAGATATATATGTGGTGTGCTCCCTGCCGCCGTTGGATAAGCAGCTGTAGCAGGAAGTCGTATACCCCTAGCTTACGTATTTGTTACATAGTTTAATTCTTAAGTTCTTTGCGTGTTTTTGGGTACTTGCATTGTTTAATTCATAAATTTCGGGCGTATTATAGTATTTCAGAGTTGTGGCATCGCGCTTTAGTGTTTACTTCGTAAATTCTAACTTAAATTGCGTGTGAGTTTCGTATAGGAGGTGTAATTTCGAGTTTTAGTTACTGTAATCGTAAATTCAGGCAGATTGTAGCGCAGTCGTTAGGCACTTGTACAGTTTAGTTAATACATTCTTTGCGTGTTTCCCTTGCGTTATCTAGGCTCGGACTCGTGTTTCAGTAACTGTTGTTCAACATCGATTAGAATGGACAGGGACTGTGATTCCTGTGTTCGGATGAGGGCTGAGTTGGCATCCCTTCGCTCACAGCTGCAAGCGGCGCTGACTTCGGTCACGCAGCTTGAGGATGTTGCCGAAGGGCACCACTGTGGGGAGTCGGACTTGGGTATCACGGGGATGTCAACCTCGTCCCGTCTGTCCCCAGATCGGTTTGCCGCTGTGGTTGCCCCGTTTGCTGCCCGCAGTGGGGCTGAGCCCTGGGCTGTGGTTGATTGGGAGGTCTTTCCAAGGCGTGGCAGGCAGCGAAAGACGTCCTCGGAGGCTGATCAGAAAGCCTCCCCGGTGCGTCTGACAAACAGGTTTCAGGCACTATCTCTGGCTGAGCCAGATGCAGCTGCCTGCCCTGTTTCAGAGGATGATTCTCAGCCTTCAAGGTCCAGGCAATCACAGAGGGTGGGCTTATTGGTAGTTGGGAGCTCCAATGTTAGGCGCGTAATGGGGCCCCTTAGGGATATGGCGGCTAAGGAGGGGAAGAAATCCAGTGTTCACTCCGTGTGCATTCTGGGTGGACTCATTCCTGATGTGGAAAGGGTCCTTCCGGATGCCATGAAGAGCACAGGGTGCAGCCAGCTGCAGGTGGTGGCACATGTCGGCACTAATGACGTGTGTCGCTTTGGATCTGCGAAAATTCTCTCTGGATTCCAGCGGCTATCTGGTTTGGTGAAGGCTGCCGGTCTTGCTTACAAGATGAAGGCAGAGCTCACGATCTGCAGTATCGTTGACAGAACCGACTGTGGACCTTTGGTGCAGAGCTGGGTGGAGGGTCTGAATCAGAGGCTCAGACGGTTTTGCGACTGTGTTGGCTGCAGATTCCTTGACTTGCGGCATAGGGTGGTGGGGTTTCGGGTTCCGCTGAATAGGTCAGGAGTTCACTACACTCAGCTGGCGGCTACACGGTTAGTAGAGGTTGTGTGGCGTGGACTGGGCGGTTTTTTTAGGTTAGAAGGCCTCAGGAAAGTACGGGGTGGGCTGCAATCTCAATGGGTGCATGGCAAATACAGGACGTGTTTGGATCGAGGAACAATCGGAATTGTAGTTGTACATTGTTGTAGTTGTGCTGGGAAAGACCCTGAGCTTCAAGCGCTAATAGAAAGCACAGAAGCTGAAATCGTTATAGGTACAGAAAGCTGGCTAAAGCCTGAAATACGTTCTGCTGAAATTTTTACGAAGTCTCAGACGGTGTTCAGGAAAGATAGATTAGGCAGAATTGGTGGTGGAGTGTTTTTGTCTGTCAGTAGTGGTTTATCTTGTAGTGAAGTCGAAGTAGATACTCCGTGCGAATTGGTATGGGTGGTGGTTATACTTAACAGCCGAACTAAGTTAATAATTGGCTCCTTCTACCGACCCCCAGACTCCGATAATATAGTTGCTGAACAGTTCAGAGAAAATTTGAGTCTCGTAACAAATAAATACCCCACTCATACGGATATAGTTGGTGGGGACTTCAACCTTCCCTCGATATGTTGGCAAATATACTTGTTCAAAACTGGTGGTAGGCAGAAAACATCTTCCGAGATTGTCCTAAATGCTTTCTCCGAAAATTATTTCGAGCAGTTAGTCCACGAACCCACGCGAATTTTAAATGGTTGCGAAAACACACTTGACCTCTTAGCCACAAACAATCCAGAGCTGATAGAGAGCATCATGACTGATACAGAGATTAGTGATCACAAGGTCGTTGTAGCTAGGCTCAATACCGTTTCTTCCAAATCCACTAGAAACAAACGCAAAATAATTTTATTTAAAAAAGCGGATAAAGTGTCAGTAGAAGCCTTCCTAAGAGGCAATCTCCATTCCTTCCGATCTATGCAAATGTAGACTAGATGTGGCTCATATTCAAAGCTATAGTAGCAACAGCAATTGAGAGATTCATAACTCATAAATTGGTAAGAGATGGAACTGATCCCCCATGGTACACAAAACAGGTCCGAATGCTGTTGCAGAGGTAACGGAAAAAGCATGCGAGGTTCAGAAGAACGCGAAATCCCAAAGATTGGCTAAAATTTACAGACGCGCTAAATTTGGCACGGACTTCAATGCGAAATGCCTTTAATAGGTTCCACAACGAAACATTGTCTCGAAATTTGGTAGAAAATCCGAAGAAATTCTGGTCGTATGTAAAGTACACAAGCGGCAAGACGCAGTCAATACCTTCGCTGTGCAGTGCCGATGGTACTGTTACCGACGACTGTGCCGCTAAAGCGGAGTTATTGAACGCAGTTTTCCGAAATTCCTTCACCAGGGAAGACGAATGGAATATTCCAGAATTTGAAACACGAACAGCTGCTAGCATGAGTTTCTTAGAGAAGTACATACCTTAGGGTTTGCGAAACAACTCAAATCGCTTGATACAAGCAAGTCTTCAGGTCCAGATTGTATACCGATTAGGTTCCTTTCAGATTACGGTGATACAATAGCTCCCTACTTAGCAATCATATGCAACCGCTCGCTCACCGGTAGATCTGTACCTACAGATTGGAAAATTGCGCAGGTCGCACCAGTGTTTAAGAAGGGTATTGGGAGTAATCCATCGAACTACAGACCTATTTCATTGACGTCGGTTTGCAAGAAGGTTTTGGAGCATATACTGTATTCAGACATTATGAATCACCTCGAAGGGAACGATCTATTGATACGTAATCAGCATGGTTTCAGAAAACATCGTTCTTGCGCAACGCAGCTAGCTCTTTATTCGCACGAAGTAATGGCCGCTATCGACAGTGGATCTCAAGTTGATTCCGTATTTCTAGATTTCCGGAAAGCTTTTGACACCGTTACTCACAAGCGACTTCTAATCAAGCTGCGGGCCTATGGGGTATCGTCTCAGTTGTGCGACTGGATTCGTGATTTCCTGTCAGGAAGGTCGCAGTATCAGTTGCAAAGCGATTTAGAAAAGATTGCTGTATGGTGTGGCAGGTGGCAGTTGACGCTAAATAACGAAAAGTGTGAGGTGATCCACATGAGTTCCCAAAGAAATACGTTAGAATTCGATTGCTCGATAAATAGTACAATTCTCAAGGCTGTCAATTCAACTACGTACCTGGGTGTTAAAATTACGAACAACTTCAGCTGGAAAGAGCACGTAGATAATATTGTGGGGAAGGCGAGCCAAAGGTTGCGTTTCATTGGCAGGACACTTAGAAGATGCAACAAGTCCACTAAAGAGACAGCTTACTCCACACTCGTTCGTCCTCTGTTAGAATATTGCTGCGCGGTGTGGGATCCTTACCAGGTGGGATTGACGGAGGACATCGAAAGGGTGCAAAAAATGGCAGCTCGTTTTGTATTATCACGTAATAGGGGAGAGAGTGTGGCAGATATAATACGCGAGTTGGGATGGAAGTCATTAAAGCAAAGACGTTTTTCGTCACGGCGAGATCTATTTACGAAATTTCAGTCGCCAACATTCTCTTCCGAATGCGAAAATATTTTGTTGAGCCCAACCTACATAGGTAGGAATGATCATCAAAATAAAAGAATAGAAATCAGAGCTCGAACAGAAAGGTTTAGGTGTTCGTTTTTCCCGCGCGCTGTTCGGGAGGGTAATGGTAGAGAGATAGTATAATTGTGGTTCGATGACCCCTCTGCCTAGCACTTAAATGTGAATTGCAGAGTACTCATGTAGATGTAGATGGTGGAAAAATAGAAAATTACCTAAACAATAAAAAAGTGTGGTCCCCTACATGAGTACTAAAAAAACTCAAATTATGACTCCACGAAATTCGCCCAAATTTAAAGACTTACAGCTTGACAAAATATGTGTGCACTATATGCATTATAACCATAATATGCAAAGTGTTGGGAAGAAGGCAAACCAAAGACCACATTTCATTGGCAGAGATTTAGGAAGAGCAACATTTGTGGAGGACTACTTACACTGTCCTCATTATGGGAACGCTCAACGAATGGGAGCTGGAAATTATATGTTTGCTGGGGTGGCAATCAAAACAAAACAGTTTTTATTTGTAGCATGATCTCTTCCGATTATTTCGATCACCAACGTCCTCTTCCAAATTCCAAAGTATGATAAGAGAATAAAGAACTTGCACAGAAAGATAGTGTTCGTATTTCCCCCACATCGTTGTTGAGAGTAGAAGAGTAGAGAAATATTCTGGAAGTGGTTCTATGAACTTTTGTCAAACACTTCCGTGAATTGCAGACGTATCACGTAGTTGCAGATTTAGATGTAGAAGCACTTAAGCTACTTGCTTGCTGCACCATTGGTCAAGGACTATTTGTTAGCATGTCCATAATGCTGTCGCATGGCTCAAATTAACCAGTGTCCAATTGAGCTTCTCTTCATAGTGTATGTTCAAAATCTCCTGTCAGTCCTGTTTCATACAAGTGCTGCATGCTTCAGATTTGTATTAGGATGGGTTGTAAGAGTTAGTAAGCAATTTCCTTTGAGGCTCAGTGTTTTTCCTGTAGTCCGCCACTGAACTGATGGTCTGCCATTGGCTTTACCTATAGCTAAGCCTGTGTTATTGTTGAATTTCAAATTCCTAAAAGTTGCTACATCCACATAATTGTATGAGTGGACCATTTCCAGCTGTGACTCATTGATACTGTAGTAGTGGGATCCTACATTTTTTGTGAAGTGTAAAGTGTTATATTCTGAACATTTACTGCAAGTTGCCGATCTTAGCACTACGAAATCTGATGAAGATGTGACTACTTGCACAGCACTTTTCTTGTTTAGATTGACAAAATCTAAACTATGTTGTATTTGTAGTAGATAAGAACCCCAAGCAACAAAGAAATTAGAACTTCCTACACTCGTGTTTTATTCAGTAGACGCTGCATTTCGGATCCTATGGTCCATCTTCAGGTGTAATTCGTTTTAATACATGCTTTATTTGTTCTATTGAATGAGGGGAAATGCATAATCCTGTCACAAAAAGGTTTGATGTTAGGTTACAAATTCGTAAGTCAGATGTGGAAAATATGTGCGAAATAGTGGTAAAGATGAGCAGTGTACACTTATCAAATAATCCAAGAAAAGCGTTTTTAACGTTTTAGTAACGGCATAAGATGTTTCCTCCATTGTTTTCAAGCAAATTATTTCATTCAAGAGACACCTTGACAAACCCATGTTTGTTAACACTTCAGACGTTTTTGTACATGGTTTGGTTAAAGACAAATTTTTCATAGTGCTAAAGATTTAATTATTAAACCATTCACACATATAGGAAATAACTTCAGAAAAGATATTTAAAGTTATAGAAAAAGCTGTGGCTTGCGAAATCTTTTCATTGAATATTGATTCTGGTTTTTTTCGATTTTGTGAAGCTGTATCTCCAGTTCGGGCAGATATAGGGTCTTACTATTGGCTTCATTATGTAATACTATCAAATTGTTTTCTACATTGTTGATGACATGGTTCGTTTCCAACATATTTGTGCAATGACTGATTCTTCCAACTGGTTAAGCCTGAAAGCATTTACATGTTCTTGAAAACAGGTTTTGAAGTTTGTGCTTGTTTTCCGTACATAGTTGGCAGGACAACTAGGGCATGATACTTCATGCACTCTACTGTACTTGTATGTTTGTATATTTGAATTTATGTTACGGATGTGTAAGTTAAGTAATTTATTATTAGTTGAGAATGAAACTTACATTTGTTTTTTTTTAAAGTTTAGCTGTTATTTGAAAGATTGGGCCCAGGTATGGAATACTGGTGAATATTTTCTCTTCTTTCATAGTGTTGACATTGATTGTCTTGCTTTTGTATGTTTGTCTGTCTGAATTGTTAATTGTTTTGGCTGTGTAGCCATTGCTTATGGCAATGCTCTTTATTGTAACTATCTCATTCTTGAGAATGTTCCCTTTTAGATCAAGAGAGTGTACTCAGTGTAGCATGGATCTAAATGCAGCATGTTTGTGTATGGTGGGATGACATGATGAGTGGTCTAGTGTTACATCTGTGTGTGTGTGTGTGTGTGTGTGTGTGTGTGTGTGTGTGTGTGTGTGTTTTCTGTGTATGCTGAACTTACGTTTTTGTTTATGGTTGGTGATTTTAAGAACCAGGAAATTTATGCATTTGTTGTCCTCATGTTCTATTGTGAATTTCATGTTTATGTGGGAAGAATTGAATACTGCTAGTAGTTCCTCAACCTCATTTTTTGTTCCATGAAATAGAAGCAAGGTATGATCAACTTATCTCCAGTAATGTCTATAGTTGAGTGCTGGTATAACATGTATTTACAATTAGCTAATACACTACACCATTAGAACTAAGAGCTGCTGAGGAGTATGTAGAAAGAACTAAATAAAATGCGAACTGAAGTCACACACAGGCACCAAAAGAAATTAGAAGCCATGTAGCTAAAACTAAATCAGCAGCAGGACACCCAACCATCCAACAAAACAGTTTCATAAAGAGTCATTAACCAAACTGTTATCACCTTCATGAAAAAGAACAATGTCTACTTAAGGAAGGGCTAAAGCACAACGTAGAACCCTGATTAAGTACTAATAACCTAAAACATCTCATTGTACACACTAAAAAACCAACAGATTTAGCTGATCTTAATAACACTGAACAGACTGTCCTAGCACACAACATAAAGTTATTCAGGAAAGCATAACTAACCACAATGATATCCCCAAAACAGTTTATCAGGAGAGATAGTTATTAAACAGCATAAACATGAAACTCAATAACACCAATGCCACGTTTCTGAAAGCTGACAAAAGCAATTCTGTAGTAACTATGAACAAAGATGAATAACTCACTAAAACACAATGTTTCATTTTTGAAAATAACATAACAGAGCTCAAGCAAGATCTGACTCTAAAATTCCAAAACAAAATCAGAAAAGTGATTTTGCAATTTTCTCTTCACAGAAAAAGAATCAAAAACATGCCTTTTAATGAATCTCACAGCTCCAAGACTTATAGCTCAACCTAATACCCATAACCCCTAAGTTCCATTGAGGCCTATTGTTAATTCTGGGAACACGCCTGCTTAAGAGTCTCCCAATTACTGAACAAAATTCTGAAGCAGTATTATACCTTTGATAAAACATAGTCATTTAAGAACACAAAGGGATTAGCAACTAAAATTTTGCCTCTTTTGATGTAAATAACCTATTTACAAAAGTGCCAACTGAAGAAACAATAGACAATTTTTGGAAACTTAACAACACATAAAAAATTGTCAATTGTAGAAATATCAGAAGTCAAGGACACATTGCAGTTAATATTGTCTTACAATTACTGAACGTTCAATGGGAAAGTTCACCAACAGAATTAGGGTATTGCCATGGGCAGTAGCCTATCAAGTGCTCTTGCAGACATAATTCTCAATCATCTGGAAAGTAAGTTCTTTAATAGAAACTTAGATTCAAAAGTACAATAAGATATTACTGGAGATAAGTTGATGATAACTTGCTTCTATTTCATGGTACAAAAAATGAGGTTGAGGAACTACTAGCAGTATTAAATTCTTTCCACATAAACGTGAAATACACAATAGAATATGAGGACAACAAATGCATAAATTTCCTGTATCTTAAAATCACCAACCTTCAACAAAAACATAAGTTTAGTGCGCGCGCGCGCGCGCGCACACACACAAACACACACACACACACACACACACACACACACACACACACACACACACACACACGTAACACTGGACAACTCATCATTTCATCCCACCACACAGGAACACACCACATTTAGATCCATACTGTACAGAGTACACTACCTTGCCCTAGATGGAAACACCATTAACAATGAGATAGTTACAATTAAGAGCATTGCCATCAGCAATAGCTACACTACCAGAACCATCAAACAATTTAGACAGAGAAATACACAAAACCAAGACAATGAACGTCAACACTATGAAAGAGAAAATATTCGCTGGTATCCCATACCTGTTTTCCATCTCAAAAAAAAATAGCTAACCTTTTCAAAGAAACAAATGTAAGTTTCATTTTCAACTAATAATAAATTAGGAAACTTACTCATCCATAACATAAAATGAAATATGCAAACAAACAACAGTAGAGTGTACAAGGTATCACGCCCCAGTTGTTCTTCCTACTATGTAAGGAAAACAAGCAGGAACTTTAAACCCGATTTCAAGAAGATCTAAACGCTTTCAGGCTCAACCAATTTGAAGAATCGGTCATTGCACAAATATGTTGGAAACCAACCATGTCATCAACAATCTAGAAAACAATTTGGTAGTATTACATAATAAAGCCAATAGTAAGACCCTAGACCTGTCAGAACAACTGGAGTTACACCTCCACGAAATCAAAAAACCAAATTTGGTGTTAAATGAACAACCAGATATCGCAAGCAACAGTTTCTTTTTTAATTTTAAATATCTGTTCTAAAGTTACTTCCTGCGTATGTCAATTTTTTTCCTGCATATGTCAATTGTTCAATAATTATATTTATAGCACTATGATAAATGCATCTTGGTCCACACCATGTAGAAAAACATCTGTGAAGTGTTAACAAACACTGTTTGCGGATCTGCCTCTTGAATGAAATGATATTCTTGAAAACGATGGAGAAGAAAACTTGTGCGTTAAAAACGCTTTTCGTGGATTATTTGGTAAGTTTGCACTATTCATCTTTTCCACTATTTTGCAAATTTTTCCGTACGTGGCCTACAAAATTCGGAACGTAACATCAAAACTTTTCATGACAGGAATATGCATTTAATCTCTTTCAAGAGGACAAATAAACCATGGATTAAGACGACATACACCAGAAAATAGACCCACAGGGTCCGAAATGCATCGTGTAGTGAATAAAAGGCGATAAATTGTGACTAAATGCGTATTAGATACATACCTCGAGTGTATTGAGTACAGTCACGTTTGAAGCTGCAAAAATCGATAAAATTAAAAAGAAATTCTTAGCTTTATGATTTAATGATTAAACTGTGCCACACTGATTTTTCTCTGGTGGTGGTTTTTTTCTGCCTTAACACAGCATAATATAAACACGAGAACTAAATGGGAACAGCCTTGTGTTGCTCTGGGATAAGAAAATGTTTTATCCTACAACAAGTGCAGATTTAATGTTCTGAACAAAATGAGTTTGTAAGTACTACCGTTTTTACTTGCATGTGGGCTAAATTATGTGCTTACTCCTAGAGTAGCAGACAGAAAAATGAGTGAATTACATCTTAAACAGTTCGTAGGCTTATGTTTATTTCAAGATTTAAACCAATCAACCACACCATAATGAATGCACATTATTCTGGATCAATAATTAGAGGTAAATTTCATATTGAGCAGCTGAGCACCGGATGAAAACGTCATGTCCCATCAAGATTAATGTAAAATATTTGTTACTTTGTAACAAATGGAACCTTTAATATGCTTATAAATTAGACCATTCATAAAAAATATAGGCAAAAATCTATGCAAAAAGAATTTTTATCCACATGTTAAGCACAGGAAAAACAGTAAATGGATGTGCATTTAAAATGTAATCATAAATGTTCAGTATTGAAAATTTTTTAGTTTGTCGTTACAAAAACCCACATGATCTCCTGGAAGTCGGGAACTGCAGTCACTGGCAACTGGCATGGCAAGTCATGTGGAAATGCCTGTACGTGGACTGGTTACTTTATAATTGCCACCATGTGTCAGGAAAGGATTACTTCCATTGGTACAATGAATGGGAAACACCACCTGGATCACCATATTCAAAATTATTGTGATGTTTTGATCTAACCAGCAGATCATTTTCAGATCTAACTGAGGAAAAGAAAAAATGAGGCCTAACAACACAAGTTAAGAGTGTGTCACTACAAATAATATAAACAGCAGTACTGCAAATTTCGTAAATATTTCATATACTCGTTCATGTTCTCTGGTGTAGTTTGTTAGTAGTGACAAGAATGAACATAAAACTATGAAAACAGTACAGAGGATGGATGGGGAAAAGTTACTTAGTCATGTGATGTATATACACGTCAGAGCCCAGAACATTAATAGTGTCAAGAAGATTTTTATAAAGAGACAGTACGTTGATTGTGTACAACGGATTATGTGATTCTTCATTTCGTTCTTCTCCCATCGTGTGTTAGGTGATTTCACCTCTGCTGGTCAACATGTTCTAGCAGTCCCTTCTGTCGTCTTTACCTCTTTCCTGTCCCTTGTGGTTTGTAAAGAAGTATTAGTTTTGGAAGTTGTTTTCAGGCATTCTATCTACATGTTCCCACAATCTGTTTCTATTTCTTGTGCATTGAATCAACTAGCAATTCATTCATAATGTCTTCATTTCTGGACATACGTTCCCTGCTTATATCCATATGGTTCAATAATAATTCAAGAAAATGAAGAGAATCTTCAGAAAGATGTCTATCATCTTTTGTTGGCTTCTGAATGTCACATGAAAATCTTCATTAATAAATTAAGTGTTAAGGTAGTCAAGGGAAAATCATCTATCAGATCAAAAATTGTTATAAATAATGTAATACTGGAGCAGGTAATTCACTTCCAATGTCATAGTTGTGGAATAAGATGAGATTTTTGCAGTGATACTGATAACAAGATTATGAAATTTCAAACAATGTGTCTCCCATGATAAAGATTAAACCACACATGTGAGAAACACACTTCCTGTAAATGGTATGTTTTGTGTATGTTTATATATTTAGTGAGATAGATATTGTACTGTTCACATGCATATCAGATTTATGTTGTTCGGATGCTTCATTTCTTAAAACACAACTGGAAGAACTTACAATTTGCAGAATAAAGGAGTCTTACGTGAAAATCTGATTTAAGTAGGAAACAGAATCTGGTTATAAAAACAGCCATGTTTTAGAAAATTATTATACTATGTATTCATATAGTTGAAAGATAATAGTGAGGGGAAACAGAATGGCCAGAGGTGTACCACATGCCACAGCAGGTTGTGTGCCAAGTGATACATCTGTGTGTTTACGCGGGCCAGTCTGCACCAACCACCATCTTCCCATGGCTGGCAGACATGAAAAAACATTCACATTAATGGGAGTAGTGAGCCACTGGAGATTGTATGTTTACTGGCGAACATTGTCATAAATATAAATTGTGATAGTTCTGACACTAAATGTAACTGGATTTTCTCTTTTGATGCTAGTCAATTGTTAGGATTAGCATTACTGCAAAGAGCCTTTGATTCCAAAGGTTTATGTTAGGGTGAAAATACGAAATAAATTAATTTTTCTCTCTTAACAACATGAAGACAGGGTGGGTTCTTCCTTGTCTCGGGTATGTGTTAGAATGAAACAGCATTTTTACATAAGATAACTTTTATTGAAAGTTTTGTACAACTGTTAGCTTACTGGATGTTCTGGCTCGGAGAGCGGCAGCTGTGTCGTTTGTGAAGCCTTCTGCTGCGGCGGCGGCGGCGGCGTCGTCTGAATACACATGGCGGTGTGTATCTCGTGTCACCGTATCGCCCAGTTGACTGGAGACGCGCAGCGCGAGGTGGCCCGCTTAATTATTGAGAGCGAAGACGTGCATCAGACGGTGATACCTTGGATGTGGTGTCCCAATGTTTCTCTTCTCTAAGCGGCCGCGTATGTTGTGCGTCGGCCAGCGGAGTGGCGCGGCGGGAGAAGGCCAGTGTCCCGGACTCGAAAAACGGACTCTCGCTTCCCAGTCTTTGGCTGTCAGATCTGCATCCCAGCTCACAGGTGACTGCTGATGTGAGGCCGTCTCCGCGTCCTCACGAGTCACCCGGGTACGTAAAAATCAGACTTCAAATACCTTTTAACTCCTGTCTTCTGGCGCCGAGGCTGCTGCTTGCTATTCTATTGCAGCGACGGACTTGGTGCGTCTGTGTACGATGTAGTCTCATCTTGCATGACGGTCTTAAGCACCGAAACTGACTAAAAACTACTGCTACTCTCTTTGTTGGGCCCATTGCATCTCACGTATTTATTCACTTCACTTCATTTCACTGGAGGTGAACGACTTCACGGTCATTGTCTCTTCTGATCTGCCCGCCGTTTGCCAGTATGTAACACTCTAAACTAAACAAAGTTTTTCATTTATTTTCTAATTTCTCCTTCACTTTGATGTCACTAATTTATTTACTTATCTTAAGTACCACTCAACAAATTGTGTTGTAGGAAAATTAATTTTGTTCATTAATATTCTTTTCTTTTGGAAGTATAAAGTTGCTGCTCTTCAAGCAATGAAGATATCCCCTCTTGCCAACTATGTAAAATCCTCTTGTTAGGCAAGTTATTAACAGAAACCTAACTGGTTGCGCCATGTGTGGTGACTTCTGAGCAAGTCGATGCCAACTCGTGTCAAAAGTGATTTCCTTTTGAGTAATTCCAGGAGCAGACCCCCTTGAGTTAGTTTTGAGAGGGTTACAAGCCAACCTAGCTTCAATCCTGCTAGCCAATATATGATGCTTTTAGTCACTATTTGTTACAGCCCCCAAGTCTTCACATTTATCTACAACTAATTTCTTCAGCCAACATATAGTGCATGATGGACGATACCTTATGCCACCAATGATCATTGTGTCCCAGTTGCAACTGGAATGATGAAGAATTGACTGGCTATATGGCTCCATATAAACCTTCTGAGATATATGTTGGTGGCAATATATCGTTCTACAGTCGGTTCCATATGCTGGTTATCTGAACTTCCTCACTAGCAGTTTGCAAGAACATGTTCCTTCCACAGGAACCTAAAAATACTGCCCAGTTCCCTTCACACAGGTCCCACTACCTGTGTACCCACTTCCTGTGTATAGTGGACCTCTGACCTATTAAGCAGAACCCAGAAACCCACCACCCTATGGTGCAAGTCAAGGAATCTTCAGCCTACATGGATGCTGAACCATCTGGACCCTTGATTCAAGCCATCCACTGGTCTCTGTATCCAAGGACCACAGTCAGTTATGTATACGATGCTACAGATGGCGATCTCTGCCTTCATCTTGCAACCGAGACTTGGTCTTTACTACTTAAGCTAGCCACTAAAAACCATAGAGAATCTCTTCCAATCCAACGCAACACATCTTTTTAGTTCCAACATGAGCCACTACCTGCACTTGGCAGCACCCTTTCTTCTTCATGGTATCTGGACGCACCCATTCCCCATCTAGGATAATGCCTTCCAAAATTCCTCCTTATATGTGCACAGTGCACAATGGATTCCTTCCCATCCTCAGCAGCCATATCCCCTAGTGTTGGAACTCCCAACTACCGGTAAACCCACTCTCTGTGAATGTCCAGACCTTGTGGGCTGAGTGGCTTGCTCTGGAAAAGAGTGCCTTCATCTGGCTCAGGGATTTTGTCAGCCACAAACAACACCCAGAACTTGTTTGTCGTGCTATCTGGGGTGGAACTCTGATCAGCCCCTCAGAAATTCTTTTGCTGGAGCTACCTACCACTTGACTGTAGGGGATGGGTCACCTCCAGTGCAGGCAGTTCAGAGGAGGGCCACAGTAGTGGACCAATTGGGTGGATGTGTGGGACATAGTAGACGTCTAGTCTTCCATAGTGATGCCCATTGGCAACAGCCTCAAGCTGTTTGACCAAAGCCTACACCACCTGGAGCTGTTTGCTAGGTGTCACCAACTAGGCTCAAATCTGGACAGAGCAGTCATTCATACCAAAGATGGAAAAACTGTACACTACCCAGTTATTAGGATACTAGACTATGCCTGGTAAGTATCCAGACATGCAATAAATTAGGAAGTAAACTGCATCCACGCAGATAACTGAAAATAAGTCGCTCATGTTTGAGGCTTGTAAATATAATTTGCAAACAAATGATGTACTCACCTTATCTGCAGCAGCACATCAAATGAGAGCTCTGGTGGTCCAGCCAAACTGGCCCAATCAAAGCAAAGCAAAAACAACAACAAAAAATGCCAGTATGATACAGGGATCAAGAAAAGTGTCAGTACAGGTACTTCACACCACACTGTGGAATGAACAGTTCTCATGACATGTCCCCTGATCGGGACATGTGCCACATGGTCAATTATAACAATCAACTACTCCATCCAGATAGGATGCCTCCCTCTTCCAGATGCTGCACCAAGCTCACTTACGTTTTATAATTTCATAATCATATCCTTTAAACCATTTAATGACATTGGTCCTCTCCTCAGTCCTTACTGTGTCAGTGCGGCACTGTAAATCCTGCTCTTCACAGAAAACTGTTTCACTAACAGCCCACAGTCTCACTTGATAGCTACACTGTTCACTCATATTGTGGATTGTCAAATGACAGCATGTATGTCATAGTGTCGTACAAACAGTGTACAGTGTCAAATTTTGCACTGGGGTGTCCAAAGTTGGAACAGATTTTTTCCAGTGTAAACCAATTCCCCATTAATGCAGCGACCAAGTTTTGCTTTGATATGATGATCAAATTCCACATTGAACGTGTGCGAGTAGCTGCTCATTAATTACAACCACTTGGTGCTGAAGTCCCATATGTATAGCTCCCATATGTGTCGTGTCAAAATTAGATTTATTACAGCTTTCATGAACACATTTAAACAGTCGTTCTTTCTGCACTCTATATGTGAACAGAATGGGGAAAAGCCAGTGGGACGTTATCTCCGCCATGCACATCAGTGGTTTGCAGAATTAAGATGTTCATGTAGACAGACCTCTCTGATTTATATAATACTGTAAGTACCAGTTCATGGTAAAAATAATGAAGTGCCCACCGATACCTGTTGATACAAATGTACATAAGAAACATGCTTCTTACTTAGTATTAAATGCCATCATAGATTTCTCTAACAACCCTTGTGGATCACAAAATGATTTGTTTATATCTTGTGTTATTTCCTCACTGCTTAAACTAACATTATTGATTGGCATTATCACTAATTACATTACATTGCTACACTTTTTCCAAAAAAATATGCTTAACTTTGATTGGTTTCTGTTCCCCCAGTATGTATGGTTGTATAGCTGTCTTGGCAGATTCTTCATTCCCATATCAAAATATTACTTTTTCTCCCTTTTGTGTACATTGATATTTCCAATCCATTAAAGCTCATATATTGACAATAGTCTCATATTTAGGTAGTACTGGAAATACACATTTATTATTTTTATCATTATATTTCCACTGAAAACCTATTTCTTCCAACCTATGTAATGTCATTTCTTCATACTTGCCAAAAAATAAAATCATTGATTTCTGTATGAATCCTTGATCATAAAATGCTTTGTTTCTATCCTATGTTGTTTCCTCAATATATAAATTAATGGTAGTGATGTACACAATCATATTTTGAATAAAAAAAGACCTGACAAGGAGTCTGTAATCACTTGACTTAAATTCAATTGTTAGTTAACAGCTCTGTGCCGATTGTTGCCATGAAGTCTGTGGAAAGCGGTAGTTGACACTGAACAATAGAAAGTGAGAGGTCCCCCACACCAGAACTGTAGAATTCCACCAAATTTTGGTTTACATGATAAATCATACAGATTTAATGATTGTAGATTCAACTAAACACCCAGGGACTAAAATTACAAAAACCCTAACTTCACATAAAAATGTTGTGGGAATTTGAACTGAAGTGTTTTGTTGGCATTCCACTTAGAAGCTGCAACAAATCTAGTAGAGTACCTACACCATGCTTGCCTGCTGTCTCCTGGCGTATTGCTGTTCAGTATGGGATCCTTCGTAGACAGGACTATGGAAGGGACTGAGAAAGTTAAAAGGAGGAAAGCGTGTTTTGTATTGCTGCAAAATGGGGGGAAAGTGTAATGCGTACGTTGTGAGATGAAATGGCAAACAGAAGAAAGGCTTTTGTCGTTCTATTGAATTCTTTCCTCAAAATTTCAATCACCAACTTTTTTCCTCTGAATGCCAAAGTATGTTTTGACACCAAACTACGTCAGGAGAAATGATAAAATAAGAGGAAGCAGGGTATACACAAAGGGAATTGTTAACTGATGTGCCTAGATAATCTCAGCACTGCTAGATTAGTCTCTGGCCATCCATACACACAAAAGTAGTCTCAAGGGGTAGAATTAGACTTTCATCTATATCTCCTAACTGTTACTGACTACTGGCGAAGCAGTTCTTCACATGCCACTACTCTGAAGGAACGGGAAGTGTGTGTGTGTGTGTGTGTGTGTGTGTGTGTGTGTGTGTGTGTGTGTGTGTGTGTTGCTGAAGTGAGAGCAAGGAAGGGGATATGGGTAGACGACATGGTCTAGCATAGGTTGAGTCTAGAGGTGTTACAGGGGTGGTGGGCGAGCAGTGCAGTCTACTGATTGCAAGTAAAACAAACATCCTTTCAGTATACTCTATGTGTAGATTCTAACACAGCTAGTGATTTTGTATTATTATAGTTGAATGGAAGGGAAAATGGAAAGAGTGAAGGGCATCTACATCCATGTCCTCATAAAAATCCATTCTCCAGAATCTGCTGAGAGTTATATGGCAGACAATATATCCTACTACACCAGTAAGGAGGGCTTCTTCAATTCCATTCATGTATTGAGTTCAGGATAATTGCTGTCAAAATGACTCTGTGCATGCTGTAATTAGTAAAGTCTTGTCCTTACACTCCCTGGGGAAGTGATAGGTAATAGGATGTAGTATATTTCTAGATTCATCATTTACAGCTGGTTCTTAAATCTCTGTAAATAGACATTTATAGGATAGTTTGCATCTATCTTCAAGCATCTGTGTGTCTCATTTCTTAGCAGTTCATGACACTGTCACATGGGTCAAACAAACTTGTGAACATTGTGCTGCTCATCTTTGTATATGTTGAGTATTCTGTGATAATCATATGTGGTGCAGATGCCACACACCTGAGCAGGCTTGTAGTATGGATTGTATAAATGTTTTATAAGCAGTCTCCTTTGTGTACTGGTTGCATTTACCCAGTATTTTACCAGCCAATCAAAGTGTGCTATATAAGTGCGGTTTAAAATTTCTGAACAGACTGATGACCTCAGCAGTTTGGTCACTTAGGAATTCGCCCCCCCCCCCCCCCCCCCCCACACACACACACACAAACACAAATATTTTTCTGAGCATTTACAGCTCAACTTTGAATTCTTATCCAGATGTGACTAACCATTCATGCAGTTTTTCTGGTATAGGGTGACAAAATATAAACAGCATTACAAGTGACTTGCAAGCAACAAATTCGAATTCCTGGCTTTTATACAATAATTAATTAAATCTGTATTTGATACCTTATGAGATAGGAAAATTCCGATTTGTTTTATATGCACAGGAATGTTGTGTGGCTTTCATATTCTGAACAAAATGATTTATTAATTGATTTAATTTTTCCTTGCATTTGGATGAAAACACCATCAACAAAAGTTATTTTATAACAAATGGGGCATTATTTTTAACACAGTGAGACCTTTAATTAATGTGAGAGAAGGAGAAACACTTGGTTATTTGAAAACAATTTTAACAACACATGAATGAGAGGAAGAACAATGGGATGTGTTAGGAATGTCATAAGACATATTTAATATTGGAATATTTCTTCAGTTCTGACAAAAACCTCAAGTGATCTCATGGAAGTGAGAAACTTCAGTCACTGGGCAGTGGTTGCAGCTCAATCAAATACTTTCTTCATAATTGTTTGCACCTCATGAATGCATTATCATCATTGGTATAATGAATGGAAACCTCCATCTGCATCACTATTTTCTGTAATAAAGATGGTCAGTTCTCATGGGAATTGCAGATCAGCCCCATATAAAATTTGGAAAAGAAAAAATGAAAGAAGGCAATATAAATATTATGTGAGTGTAACGCTATAAAACTACTGATAAAGTTACAACAAATACCTTCAAATCATGGACTCACTCATATCCAGGGCTGTAAGCTTTAGATTGTCAGTAATGACAATATTTTACAGAAAACTCTAAAAAGTATAGAGGATGCAATACATGGACTGAACAGGTGTTTTGACAGAGCGATAAATTGTGAAAACAGTATGGAATTCTGTACATTATGGTGATTCACTAAGGAATGCTGTGTTCATTTGTCTAATGACTACTGAACTCTCTCTTTTCATAGCCCTGTCTGTGAAGCCCAAAGAAGTTCCATTAGCGGGAAAAATCGTGTAGCCACTAAAGTTTGCACAGTGCCAAGATGGAGTGTCCTGATCAATATGCTAAAAATCCTGAGTGGTAGGGTGTGTGTCTTGGGATGGGGCAGTGATGTTTAACGGTCACATTTTAAGATTTATTTTGAGTAAGTGAAAAATTGAGTTTCGACTAAAAATGTTTCCCCATACAGAATCAAACTACATGAAATTTGCTAAAAATGTTCTTTTTGCATCTATGACCAATAGCTTCCGCATTTCAGGGAATAGAAAAACAAGATTATTAACAATATTGCTTTAACTATACGAAATTAATTATCTTTAAATGGAGGGTTTAAAAACAAATTTGTGTACCACATGTAAGTGTAGTACAGCCATATTACAGGATAAATCGTGTTCTGGGAGCGCAACAGGATGATGGCGAGGTATTGGGAGTAGAAGCAAAGGACAGATAGATAGCCAGATTATGTTCATGCTCTTCCTTCCTTCACAGGTCTGCAAACTGAAGATAAAGGTGGTGATTCCCCATTCCATCTACCCCACTACGTCACAAGAAGCCACCAAAGGTTGTCTCACGAAGTTATTACAGCTGTCCACAATGTACCTATGAAGAGTGCAGTACCACAGTCTGCAGACATGCCTGGAGGCCATTCATTTTCCACAGAATGCGTCAAGACTTAATGAAAAGCTGATATCAGTTACTAATGACATTAACACAAGAAAGACACACAGACAGAGGCTCTGAAAATCTTCCTAGACTGTTCTATGCTATCAGAGGTGAAATTGATTCTGTCGTCCTGTATGGAAGTTGTCTCCTTCTTGTGGGAAGTGGAAATTCCATCAGCATGAGTGCTGCTTGCATTTCAATTTACACAGACTATACCTCCCCAGCATTTATTGTCTAGTTCTCTTGTGTGAGTAGGCAAAATAACTTCACTGAGCTCATGTTTGTACAGTGGAGTTATTTTCAGTTTATTAAGGAAGTACTTTGTTATAGTTGTTTGTCAATATCTTACTCTTATTACCATTATTAATGAAGTGTTAACACATGTGGAAAAGAGGCGAAACACCTTCACACTTCCCCTCCCCCTCCATCCCCACTCCCCCACCCTCTACCACTCCCCCACCCCATCCGCCCTCCCCTCCCTTCCCCCACCCTCTATCAATCCCCCTCCCCATCCACCCTCCCTCTCCATCCCCACTCCCCCACCCTCTACCACTCCCCCCACCCTCTACCACTCCCCCTCCCCATCCGCCCTCCCCCTTCCACTCCCCCCACCCTCTACCACTCCCCCTCCCCATCCACCCTCCCTCTCCATCTCCACTCCCCCCACCCTCTACCACTCCCCATCCCCATCCGCCCTCTACCACTCCCCATCCCCATCCGCCCTCTACCACTCCCCCTCCCCATCCGCCCTCTACCACTCCCCCTCCCCCTCCCTATCCGCCTTCCCCCTTCCCTCCCCATCCGCCCTCCCCATCCGCCCTCCCCCTCCCCATCCGCCCTCCCCCTCCCCCTCCCCATCCGCCCTCCCCCTCCCCCTCCCCATCCGCCCTCCCCCTCCCCCTCCCCATCCGCCCTCCCCCTCCCCCTCCCCATCCGCCCTCCCCCTCCCCCTCCCCATCCGCCCTCCCCCTCCCCATCCGCCCTCCCCCTCCCCCTCCCCATCCGCCCTCCCCCTCCCCCTCCGCCCTCCCCCTCCCCATCCGCCCACCCCCTCCCCATCCGCCCACCCCCTCCCCATCCGCCCACCCCCTCCCCATCCGCCCTCCCCCTCTCCCTCCCCATCCGCCCTCCCCCTCTCCCTCCCCATCCGCCCTCCCCCTCTCCCTCCCCATCCGCCCTCCCCCTCTCCCTCCCCATCCGCCCTCCCCCTCCCCCTCCCCATCCGCCCTCCCCCTCCCCCTCCCCATCCGCCCTCCCCCTCCCCCTCCCCATCCGCCCTCCCCCTCCCCATCCGCCCTCCCCCTCCCCCTCCCCATCCGCCCTCCCCCTCCCCCTCCCCCTCCCCCTCACTCTCCCCCTCCCCCTCCCCCTCCCCCTCCCCCTCCCCATCCCCCTCCCCATCCACCCTCCCCATCCCCCTCCCCCTCCCCATCCACCCTCCCCCTCCCCCTCCCCCTCCCCATCCACCCTCCCCCTCCCCCTCCCCATCCACCCTCCCACCTCCATCCTGCTTGTGACCCACAGAAGTATGTGTTACAATGGAAAAATTAGCAGACTGACTTACATTGTGGATCTTAGATACTATGTGGAATACAGAGGGTTTTTTCAAATACGTTTTCTGCTCCAAAACCCTGTATTAGGGCTTTTGTTGCAAATATCCAGCTAACATCTGTGTTTGTCTTATGTAAAACGTCAACGAAAATTCACATTTATGTTCAGTTTCTGCAAGAGACAATGAAAGTTCTACAGAAATGTACTGGCAAGCAAATTGAAACTTGTCTGAGCAGAAGTAGTTCTACTGATGGATGACGATTTTCAATCCGGAGACGTAGAGATACCGAAATGATGCTGCTGTTGGGAGAGAAATGCAACCTCTTTTCCACATGTATTTAGATATTCCGAAGTTACTATTAGTGGTTACTCTTAGCGCCAGTGTGTTCTTTCAGAACAAAAGCTTTTACTGTATTTGCTAGAAGGCCTTCCCATTTCATTAACTGTTTGTGAGCCTGAGCGTTTTGTGCAAAGCATCAGCAAGAGAATAAAAGTGTGTCCACTAAGTTATTTATCTATCTAATGAATGATCCTGTTGATTCTGGAGAACTATCTGGTCGATAATTGTAGTTGATGATGCCATCGTTAAAAAGTACATCACTCTTATCACATCAACCACTTCTTATTCAATTTATGACACGAATAGCGTACGAAAATGCCCACATTCTTCCGGTCTTGTCAGCTGCGTTTGATATTTAGCAAGGAATTTTAGTTTTTATGCTAGTAATTCCTAGACACTGCTGGACCTTTTTATTCAGTTGTGTACTGCGCCATAAGAAGTGAATGCAACAAGTGTCATTCTGGCTTGCTGTAGCTGGATAATTACTTGAATCAGTATATGCTAGACATCACTGGGAGTGGCATTGTGACTCGAGTACACTAAAATAGGGTGAATACGATTATGCATCAGAGCAACAGATAGGATGACCATAGCATTGATAGGCAAAGTTATTACTACAATTGTCTGACTATATACCCATAAATTGACGAAACAAACTTTCAGCAAAGTGTTATTGAAATGTAGCTTTTCTTGTGTTTTACTTCATCAAAAATCAGCATGTCTTGTTTTCATTTTGTCGTTTCCGAAAATAATTCTTAATTGTTCTACAGCCTCCTGGTTAATTTCACATGAGCATTTGAGATTATTTACTTTTGGAGATGTTTCAGAAGGTTGTTGCAACAATGCGTGCCTCAAACCATGTCTATATCCTTTGAGCTTCTAATTTTCAAGGGCATGCTATCCAGTGTAAATTCATTGTCACATCACATAGTGCATTCTCTTGCTGTTTTTAAATTGGCATATCTTTAACATAGTGGCAAATATGATTTTCTGTTTTTACTGAGTGTACAATGATGTAGGACATTCGACTGAGCCATCTTATGGTTTTCATCTGAGACTTGCTTCTGGAAGAGATTGATTTTGGCATTTGCTGTCCTTAATTTATCACTAATCGGACGATTTCCAGTTCCTGGCACATCAACATTGTTTTCATGTGATTACTACTCCGTTCAGTACTGATCTGCACCCTACATTTTCCTTTAGCAGAGGAAGCACTGCAGACATTGAAACTGCAGCTTGTTTACTGTCTTCCTTCCACAGCTTCCCTTTAGCGAGTGCTTGACGGACGATTTTCTTTTGTGTAATATTTTCGACAGATATTTCAGTAAAGTGGGAAATACACGAGGAACCACTGAGCCGCTCTGGTTTTAAAAGACTGCCCTTGTCTTACAATTTCAACTTATTTACTGACGATAAATGTTTGTTGTTCCTCACTGAAATGTGAATCGCACACAAAACAACTCGGAGTCAAATTGTCTTTCCGAGGAATTGCTGTCAACCATTTTGAAAATTTTTGGAGAACTGCAAAATATTTACCTTTAGTTTCTCTTCAGCCACATCGGTTCACTGGATCGAAAATCGTGGACATGTTTCGTTCCTTTTCTTCTATAAATACCAGTAACTATAACTCTCAACACCTCTTTATAATCACAGCCTTCAACTCTTAACCATTCACTCACAAGTCCGTAAACAAACTCTCAAAATAAGTTGAGGCAGAAGCAACAAATGCCACCCGATTACATGTCAGCTTGAGTCTCAAGTGACAGTGCTACTCGTAGTTCTTCGGTATATGAAAATGGTACCTGTTCTTGCAGACATGTCCGAAAGGGCTAACTGGCTATTCGACCATCTTCTTCTATGTGGATGCACAAACAGTGCCCGAACTCTTATGGGAACTGGCAAAAAGCCGAGTAATGAGTATAGTGGGTAGGGGCACTATGAATATAGTGCGGGACAATAGGTTGGGAATGTGGGTCTTGTGGTAGGCATGCCAGAGATAATTCCCTTCAGTCACACTATCATCTGTGTCCTTGGTGGCACAGATTGATAGAGCATCTGCCATGTATGCAGGATATCCTAGGTTCAAGTCCTGATCAGGGCACATATTTTCAGCTGTCCCTGTTGACTTATATCAACGCCTGTATGGAGCTAGGGGTATTCATTTCATTGTAGTTCTCGGGCTCGCAGCCTTTCCAATCCTACTATGTTAATGCACAGGGAGTAAGCACTCTCTCTCTTCTTCTTGCTACGGGCAAACTGTCACGTTACCAAAGGAAGGATAGGGCTCAGTAAGCACCGTGAAGTACGCTATGTAATGACTGATTATGTGTAAAATTAGTGCAGTATGGCACAGTGTGAAATTATGGAGATGCATGTTGGCAGAATAGCTGCTCATTAAAATATATTTTTTAAAATTTTTTGTGTATACATGATACAAATATCTGAAAACTTGTATCATATTTATAAAAAAAAGTATTGAGAGCCATGTCATAAGTACAGAAGGGTATAAGCATTTTTAACTGAGAGTTTTTTCTTTCTTTCAGTGTCTTGAAGATAACTTGGGAATCTCTCATCCAAATGATTTTATCAAGGAGGATCCTGAACTAAATTTGGAGGTGTGTAAAACTGAGAATGCAGTAAGCATTTGCATCTCTGATTTATTGCATGTAGGGTGGTAAAAATGTATTTGTGTAATTGCTTAATGTATGGAATGCATTACTGTGAGACAGGCACATGTTATGACTTTTCTTGAGATAAATGCAATTAATAATTTTACACTACTGTTGAACTATTCCACTTGATGTGGATTAGCAACTGTTATTTGATTATTGTTCTGAATAGAATCTGAACAGAATTTGTAGCAATGTTTTTAACCTTATTTTCAGTGACCCTTCTGGATGTTAAACATTTTGTATAGGTTTAAACCACGAGAGTGCAGATCATTTGAAAAATATTCTTCCTTTCAGTAACTTATGATGCATGGATTGCAGAAGAATACATTGCACATAATTGATCTCTTCAGTGAATCATTGATATTTGTGTTTGAACCAAAAATTTTCAAAGCTGCCAAAGGTATGAAGTGTGATACTATTTGTATGTGATAGATCACCCTTGCTACATTGATCTTAGAATGTGTATGGCTACCTCAATCGTACGTGTTGAATTACTTATAGATTTGTCAGTCACAGAAAAACTCTAGAACCTATGCAGATAAATCCGTGTATTACCTCACCGTAGAAATCATAGCAGATCCAAATAAATTATCTTCTTGGCGCAACTTACAGCTTTGATAAGGTCTGCTTGTATGAAGCATAAAATTTTATCCAGTAAAATAAAATGTTGTGGTATTAATTTTGTCCACTTTGCGTAAGAGAAAGTGGATGGTTAGATTCATAAACGTCTCACAGGAATAAGACATAACTAATATTGGGGAATATAAGGTAGAGTACTGAAAAACCTAAATCCAAAGACTTACTATGCAAGACACTATACAGTACATGGCGGTGGGTATGTTCCACCACTGTTAGTCATTTCCTTCCCTTTCCTGTTTACAAGCAGAACCAGGAAAAGGCAACTGTCCCGTTGCCTCCATACAAGCCCTAATTTTTCTTGCCTTTGTGGTGTCTGTAAAAGACCCTCAGGCACATTGATGTCTGGTGATAGTGCAAGCATACCAGTCAAGGAAAAAAATGATCATACTAGGGACAGTGCATATGGTATATAAAAAAAGAGTGAATCTGGCATAACTGGTTCCTGCATCACATTTTCTCTTCCCAAATTAAGCATTGGTTTGTTAGGCTTCATTCTGTTGCATATGCATGGTGTAATAATAATTATCTATGGGGCACAGGCATGGTAGTTTTTGCATATGGTATTCACTTTGGAGGATGTGTTCAATATTGAAATCAATTCATTTAGCAAATGTCACTGCTCTGATATTTTCCCACATTAAGTCAGTTCACAATAAGAGGTAGATCGACACCTTGGACTATTAATTCAGTTGTTGGCATTGTGCTTCATAAAATCTTCCATTAGTAAACGTGCCTCTGCATCATTTCCATGTTGCTGCCTTCGTGCTATTGTGGGGAAAATTAATCTGGAATGCATAATTCCATTTTGTCCACTATCTTTACAATCCACAGTGCACCAGGAAAAAGTATTTGTCTATGTTTACAAGTTCACCATCCATGACTGTATACTACCCAACAGCAACCCTACATAATTGATGTCTTCCCATTGTTATGTCAAAACTCACAATTTATTGGTACATATCTAAACTCTGACTTCTAGAATATTACGATCACTAAATCCTATTAATAGTTTCCTGTTTCAGTATACACAAACACATGATTTCAGAAGTAACAAAAGATACTAGATGAAAAAACAGTAAACAGAAAAATATAGCTCTGTCTATCTCTGACAGTTACAGAGGATACACAAGTTTGATACATTATATTATAGGCAAATATTAGTGTACGAATCACACACACAAACTTTCATTATGTTTCCTTTACAATACACACTGATCAACATTTACATCTGCAGTATGCCTCAAATGCCAGTTCCCTAAATTTTCTCAACATTGACTCAAAAAGAATGTCATCTGCCCTCCAAGGATTCCTGTTTGAGTATCTGAACCATATCCATAACATATGTGTGCTAATCAAAGCTAATAGTAGCAAATCTAGAAGCATGCCACTGAATTGCTTCAATGTCTGACTAGTGGGATGTCACATTGTCAAGTATGCGTATGTTCCAACAAAAAAATTTTGGTAAACCGGAGTTCAAAACAGAATATATGAAACTGGTGAGATAAAGCTGGGAAAATGAGATCAAAATCACTACCACACAATTTAAACCTGCGAGGAAGCTACAAAAATCGAATTTTCTGAACTTCGCTTTATGTGAGTTTCAGATAGACCCTGTTGTTACAACCAGTAAGGATACAAAAATTCTCAGTGTAAGAACAAGAGAGGAATTTTTTAGTCACTTCAGCGTCTCCTGCATACAAACACTAGATTTCAACCTGTCAGGAAAGAAACACACATGAATGAATCACTCATCATTAATCCATTTTTCAACAAATTATTCATTCATATACCATGAATTGTAAGAAACTTGCAGACATACTGAAAACCAGATTATGCTAACCACAAAGGAAGAGAGAACACAGGTAGTGGAACATTGCCTATGATCAGGGATGCGAGGGAAAAAGCATTGGAAACTTTAAATGGTAACAAACCCCAGAAAATGGCAGGAATTCTTGAAAGTATACAAACGAATGTTCAAGGCTGTAAAAAAGTGTAAACTGGGTCACTTGAAACCAACATAAAAATAACAATTTTTGTCTATTACTTTCGCTCAGTTCTCGACTGTGTGCCTCTGAAAGAACAATGAGTTTTGGAAGCAAAGCAATTCTGATTAAAAATCATCTGTTGAGGAACTGAAGGAAATCAGTACTTTGCAAAATAACAAGTCATGTGCAGAAGACAGAAACTCATAGAAGTAGTATGGAGATACGGATACTGAGCAACAGTAATCTCACACAAACAACTGGCAGAATTATGTTAAACATTTGTAAAAGTGAAAAAATTACTGAAGAGTGGAAATGAGCATAAATTGATCCTCTTCATAAAAATGACATAAAACCAGTCTGAATAATTACAGGGAATTTCACTGCATCCAGTTATGTCTAAAATTCCTTAAAAAGCCCTGTGAAGGCAACTGGATGAACAAGTAGGCCTATTAATAGGAGAGTATAAGGCACGATTTTGCAAACGCAATTGTGTAGAGAACAGATATGGGAACCAAAGTCAATTTTGCAAAGATGACGATGTGTAAATACTGTGGCAACTTATGCCAAGTGTCAGAAAGGCTTATGATTTGACAGAAAAAGACTTGATTCAGTATGTCAGAGGAATTCAAAATTGACAGGAAAACAGTGGCATTTATCCAATAGACATAAATGGGTACAACACTAGACATTAAACTGATTGGAGAAATTTCAGAAGTATTTGAAATGCACAACAGTGTGCAGTCAGAGATCCATGATCCACTCCAATTCAAAATAATTCTGAAAAAGTTATGAAGACATAGGGGAAGGAGATAAGGGAATCCAAATCGAAATTAAAAAAGAGCAGAGAATTAACATGAGGTGTATGGCTTATGTAGACACTGACTATTCTAAGATACTGTATAGAAGCCAAACTTGTCATGGAGAAGCTTCACAAAATGTCAAAGAAAACTAGTGTACAAATCATATGTGAGAAAACTCAGTAATGGACAGGAAGCCTACAGACAGTCTCTCCATTATAACTTGGTATGAGGAAGTGTCACAAGATACATACATTAAATATCCAGGAGAGATCATCCAATCACCAAGACATATTTATTTATTTATCCTATTCTGTCAAGGGCCATCAGGTTCTCTTTTGCATTGGACCAGGGTTTCCCACATACATCATAGTTACGTAAGAAACAACAATTTTAATATGACAAATAGTACTGAAATGATATGAGTGTCTTAAGTGGCAATGTAAGTAATTCTGACTATGATCTAATAAAGTTAATAATGACAGTACTAGTAGTATTACAGCTGTTGCCACTAATTTGGTGGTTGTAACAGTAGTAATGACAACAATAGTAGTGGCAGGTATAAAAATGATTTATAAATGTACAAGATAGCTTTCTGCTATAGTGAGTTCCATGGAAAGGAAATTTAAGAAGCCTTCACCTTGTAAGAATTTTGAGAAAAGAGGAAGATCTGGGTGGAGCGTAATTGTATGCTCCCATGTCAGTTCAAAGAGCAAGTTAAAGCAGCCAAACCTGGGTACTTCATGACGTTTGTAGAGGACACACATTGGTGACTTTCTGTTAATGGATGTGATCTCTATGAACATATTCCTCTTGTTTATCTTCATGATTGTTGGATGTGTGTAAGTATATTATATGATAAATCAGAGCATGTGTATGCCCCTACTCCACACAGTTGTCAGTTACATATGTTGTGTCTTAAAAAGATGTAGTCTTCCCAATTTACAGAACTTGTGGACATACTTGGTTGGAGCCACATCTCTGACAGAAGTATCAGATGTAGGTCCGTGTCTTGAAATATGTGACAGACTTTGTTATGATGAGGTGGCAGAGATCGAACATTTGTGTGTGCAGTATGAAGTTTAGTGCATTTAGCTACAAGGCTCATGAAGATACTAGATAGTAGAGACTTTAGGCCAGTGAGGTTATGAGAACAAAGCATACCAGAGTGCATTATGGTAGGGGAGCAAGGTTCCTTGATGTGAAAGTGAGAGATATCTCCAGGAGGAGGGAGGTTTTGTGGCCAAGGCCACCATGCTTTGCACTGGTCAGTGAATGGTCAACTGAAGACAGGAAGAGAAAGTTCCTGAACAGAGCTAGAATAATCTATTCACAACAATACTGAAAGCAAGATAAATGGAATGACAGACTGCTGTCTTATTGTTGGTCCTAATGATGAGTAACCACAGTAATATTATGATAATTTACAGTCTTATTTCTACTTTAATAATTTATCATCTGAATCAGAGCCTTGTGAGCATTTTGAAGTAATAGTTAATTAATGAATAGTATTGGTACTGGATTTACGAGAATTGAGCAGAAAATTAGTACTAAAAATAGTCCTAGACAAACAGATAAAAATAAGAGGGGAAACTCTTTCAAATATAATATTAGTAAAACAAATAGTTTCTTTGCAAAATAAAGACCTGAAAGTGAACACACAAAATTAGGGCAATAGAAGTTGACAAATTTTTTAGCTTCTAAAGTCCAGACACTACAGTTGATGTGCATTGCAGACTGATCATTCCTATTTTAGTTCTTCACCATTATCCTGCCATCGTTTGTCCACATGTTTTGCAGCTGAAGTCTTGGAATCACACTGTTCAAAATCTTCAGTCTTTCAAAAGTGAGATCCTTGCTGATTGTTTCTGGCTCAAAAGCTTGTCAGGTGATATGGAGCCATTATAACAAAAAATCTATTTGAGAACTACTACTGGAATAACTCTTTGCTGCAGAAAGTACTGTGATTCATGGTCAAACAAAAATGACTGATCGAGAAGCAGGAAAGAAAAATTCTCAGGAAAATATTTGGACCAGTTTTCTGTGAACGAATTTGGATCTGGAGTCCCTTTAGAGAGATTTATAGACAAACAGATACAATAAGAGACAGCATTAGATAAAAAGTGATAAAATTTTGTGGATGCATCACAGGATGACCGTCGACAGGCTCACAAGGCAGAGCTCTGAGGTAGCAAGCACTAGCAAAAGCAATTCAAAATTGGTCATCGGTACAGAAGAAGTTGGACTCTCACAAGATAACATAATAAATCGAAAAAGAGTCAAGACAGACCTTGAAACATACTTAAACAGCAACACATGGAAAACAGACATGGATATAAATATTTGGAAGACCACAAGAGAGACCACAGAGGACATACACTATGTGATCAAAAGTGTCCAGACAGCTGCCTGAAAAATGGCTTAAAAATTCGTGGCGCCCTCCATCAGTAATGCTGGAATTGAATATAGTGTTGGCCCATCCTTATCCATGGTGACAGGTTTCATTCTCGCAAGCATACGTTCAATCAGGTGCTGGAATGTTTCATGCGGAATGGCAGCCGATTCTTAACAGGTGTTGCACTGAGGAGAGGTATCGATGTCAGTCGGTGATGCCTGGCATGAAGTCAGCTTTCCAAAACATCCCAGAGGTATTCTAAAGGATTCAGGTCAGGTCTCTGTGCAGGCCAGTCCATTACAGGGATGTTATTGTCGTGTAACCACTCCGCCATTGGCCGTGCATTATGAACAGGTGCTCAATTGTGTTGACAGCTGCAATTGCCATCCCAAAATTGGTCTTCAACAGTGGGAAACAAGAAGGTGCTTAAAACATCAATATAGGCCTGTGCTGTGATAGCGCCACACAAAACAACAAGGAGTGCAAACCCCCTCCATGAAAAACATTGACACCATAGCACCAGAATCAACTCCGAATTTTACTGGTGGCACTACACACACTGGCAGATGATGTTCACCACGTATTTGCCATACCCACACCCTGCCATTAGGTCACCACATCGTGTACTGTAATTCTTCATTCCACAGAACAATTTTCCACTGTTCAATTGAGCAATGGTTTCGCTCCTTACAACAGGCAAGGCATCGTTCGGCATTTACCTGCGTCATGTGTGGCTTATGAGTAGGTGCTCGACGGTGAAATATAAGGTTTGTCACTGCCCACCTAACAATCATAATACCTGCGGTGAATAATGATGAAGTCTGGAATTCCTGTGTGATGGTCTGTATAGATGTCTGCCGGTTACACATTACAGCCCCCTCCAACTGTCAGCAGTTCCTGTAAGTCAACAAATGAGATCAGCCTGTACTATTGTGTGCTGTATGTGTCCCTCCACGTTTCCACTTCACTATCACGTCGGAAACAGTGGACCTAAGTACGTTTAGGAGTGTGGAAATCTGACAGACATATGAAATAAGTGATACCCAACCACCTGACCAACTTAGAAGTCTGTGGGTTCTGCAGAGTGCCCCATTCTGCTCTCTCATGATGTCTGATGACTACCGAGCTCACTGATATGGAGTACCTAGCAGTAGGTAACAGCACAATGCACCTCATATGAAAAACCGATGTTTTTGGGGGTGTTTGATCAAAAGTATCCACATTGTGTATGTAAAGAAATGGGGAAGGATGTAGGAATAGGAAAAAAAAATTTAAAATTTAGACACTATCTCTTAAAAGTTAATGTATGAAATAGTAATGATGATAATAATGTAATCTGGAAACATCTCCCATAATTATCAGTGTGAGGAGATTAGCAATAGTCATAGGTAGCTGATTGTCAGTAGAATTCACAGAAGTAATCTGCAGTAGCAGTTTCTGCTTTTTAATATGCTATGCGTCACATTCTGCAACCCTCTAGACAATATGGTTTGTGGAATACAATGAGTAGATCCAAGAATGAGTGAATGAATGAATGAATAACTAACCAACCTTCCCACCCTCTCTCTGACCAGGATATAGGCTACAGTATGATTTCACACTGAAAGAGAAATTAAATTAATGAATGAAATAAAAAAATGAAGAAATAAATTTAGCACAAGAAAACAGAGTAAGATTACCCTATTTTACTGACAGGGAAGTGATAGCTGTGTAACTAGAACATGTGTAGGTTCCAAAAAGGTTATATCCTGGACACGAATAAAGATAGAAATGTAGGATAACTTTATGTTCAGATGTATAGCTATAAAGCTTTTATTTGCAGAAGAACCATTCGATTTATCATGAGTACATCTTCTATATGCATGCATGTGTAATGGGGTACTTTTCACAATTTGGTTTAAGTTCAGTGTTTTCATTCACTTTTGACAAAAGTTCACTATTCCTTCAACTGGACACGCAACAAACATTGAGGCAATAGACTTGTCCCATACTTATTGAAACACATTTGCAGTTCTTGTGCTCAAAGTTATTTTTTTGTATTTAGTGAACCTTAAGTTACTGCATGGCAAGGCAAATAGATGGAGCCTTCCACAAACCCCGACAAAAAAATGACATACTGTGAGATCAGACAAAATTCAAGGTCGTCAGGTGAATGTGAGATGTGTATGCCCCTTATGGCTGATACATCAATAAGGCAGCTTATTTTTTAGAAGTGCTCTTTCATGCAGGTGCCAGTGTGGTGATGCTCCATCCTGGTGAAAAATGATTTTTTTCTCTGGATAATTTCCTTTGCATCTATCTCGAAACCTTCTGTTATTTCTATTTATGTCAAAATTTCATGTCTTGTGATGTTCCTTGCTGTACTGATTATATTCCTCATTAATAACATGAAAGTGTTGCTTCATTAAATTACATAATTTGAATAACAAATCATGACCACCACCAAGAAATGGTTTCTTTTTCCAATTCACAATACATTATCCTCGACTTTGTTATAACTCATTTTCAATGCAGTTATTTTTTTAAAATCAATCAATTAATTAATATAGTTACCTTAATTCAAGTTACTGTGAGAGATGAGAGATGACTCAGTCTTTCTTGTTATTGTGAAATAGTTTGTTTAATCTGACACGTTTCTCATTAGGTGATCATCTTCGGGTTTGCTGACTGCATTTCAGGATTATCCGTTATGTTAAAGGTTTTCTGCTAGGCTCCAGTAACAAACTTGTTTTAGTGCTATTGTAGCTGTCCACATTCTGATTGCTTCTTCATATTTATTCATTGTATACTGGCTGTTTATAATTGGCCACCTGAATTTATCTGCAGTTGTATTAATCCCTCGCCTGCTGTGAAATGTATGAAAGCACATTCTTTCATTTGGAGAGAACACTGTCCTCATTGTGACCATGTTGTTTATTTCCTATTTATGGTACTACACAATTCTTTGTCATTTATATGCCTATAAAATAAAACCACTTCATGTAATAATTCCTATAGCTTTCATGTCGAGCTGTACTCCTGAATTTCCTCTGTGGATGAAACTGATGGGACATTTAACGACTTTGATGTTCCATGCAGTGAGCTATCTCAAGAGAATGGTATAATATTGAATGCTGCAGTTGTGAAAAAAAATACATTTAATAGCAGTTCAGATAGATATTTCTTCAGTTCTTTCCTTTGCCAGTTTCATCAATAAAAACAGACGATTTTTTACATTTTTCTCTGGTACTTTGCCCAACTGTATGTGTCCGAGAGGTGAAAGGTATTTCAGGCATTTAATTTTGAAGTATCAAGTAGGAAATTTGTTTTCAAATAAATCAATGTTTCTATAGTTACTTACACAGCTAAAAAGAAAGTGCTGAAATGAAGTGTTAATTTTTACCTATAATTTTCTTCCATAACTTCTACATTTATGTAGTGTCTCTTTTTGATAATACTACTTCAAAGTATTGTTTGGAGCATTCAGATGTTAGTGGGTGTTAATACAATTTTATTTATTTACTGTTTCATCAGTCTTAAATCACCAGTAATTCTTTGTACTATTTCAGGTGGCAGCCTCAATAAGAAAAGCATCTGATAGTTTAAGGTACGTTTTTATTATTCACTGCAGAATTTTTCGAGCAGTATAAATTTTTAGTTACTCCATGTGAAAGGAAAACAAACAATAGCCCCTAGGGACCAAAATACCATAAGTTATTTTTAAAATGTTCTGTTTTTGGAGTTGTATTTTTCTATATATTAACCATTTGCAGTATATACATACAGTATATACTGACTACAGCAACATTATGCATGTTATCAGAGAAAACACTACTATATGTACTATTCTGTTATTGCAGAAAACTAAAAAGATGCTTTCAGATATTACAAGGTACATCAGTCCCATTTATAACAGTGGTTTGCAATAACTGCACAAACAGAACAAAAAAGCCATTTATGATTAACTGTCAATCCAAGCTTTCCAATAATGAGAGTAGATGCAAGGTGAAGCATTAATTTTATGTTCTTAAAACATATCAGTTTCTCAGATTTACTGATCACCCAAGAATGTTGTTTACTGCTGACCCCACGATGCCACATGTCACCTTTTATTTTGTGGGTTTGACTTGGCAGAAGTTATAAATAAATACTAGTTTTGTCCACATTGCTGGCAAAAGATACAGGAAACTTTTCTCACTTGGTCAAATTCATGCAACCAGTGTTTGCCCCTTCTTCATCAACTTTATTTATTTCATTGCCTATCACTGAGCATGAAATTAGGCTTCTATTTTGGAACTTACACAGCCAACAAACAAAACAATTGAAGTCTGTTTTGAAAGTCTCAATTTTCTGCAGTCTAATTTGTTGTTCACTGAATTAGATTTCCACTTACAGGTACATTGCAGGTGCACATGTAGCTGAAGCACTGTAAAAGTAAAAGTTCAGCATCTTCATATACAGGGTGTTACAAAAAGGTATGGCCAAACTTTCATGATACATTTCTCATACACAAAGAAAGAAAATATGTTATGTGGACATGTGTCCGGAAACGCTTACTTTCCATGTTAGAGCTCATTTTATTACTTCTCTTCAAATCACATTAATCATGGAATGGAAACACACAGCAACAAAATGTACCAGTGTGACTTCAAACACTTTGTTACAGGAAATGTTCAAAATGTCCTCCGTTAGCAAGGATACACGTATCCACCCTCCGTCGCATGGAATCCCTAATGCGCTGATGCAGCCCTGGAGAATGGCGTATTGTTTCACAGCCGTCCATAATACGAGCACGAAGAGTCTCTACATTTGGTACTGGGGTTGCGTAGACAAGAGCTTTCAAATGCCCCCATAAATGAAAGCCAAGAGGGTTGATGTCAGGAGAGCGTGGAGGTCATGGAATTGGTCCGTCTCTAGCAATCCATCAGTCACCGAATCTGTTGTTAAGAAGCACACAAACACTCCCAATGAAATGTGCACGAGCTCCATCGTACATGAACCACATGTTTTGTCGTACATGTAAAGGCACATGTTCTAGCAGCACAGGTAGAGTATCCCATAAGAAATGATAACATGCTCCATTGAGTGTAGGTGGACGAAACTAAAATGAGCTCTAACATGGAAATTAAGCGTTTCCGGACACATGTCCTCAAAACATCTTTTCTTTATTTGTGTGTGAGGAATGTTCCCTGAAAGTTTGGCTGTACCTTTTTGTAACACCCTGTATAACACTGTGAAGTCACTTCAGGATGCACGTGGAACACAGAGCAGCAGAATTAAGAACATTTCATTTAAGTAGTGTAGATAATGTAGATTTGCTGAGTCTAAACCTTCTTCCAATTGTGCTGTTTTTCAATACACCATATTCTGCTTCCTGCAGAATTTTTAGTTTCACTTGCTTATCTATGCTCTGTGCTTCCTACAGAATGACAACCCTTTCACTTCTTGGAACTCAATGTTACTACTACTACTGGCTCTATTTAAAGAATATAAAAGCACATCTCACCATGGAATTGCACTTGTTGATGGAATCTAGTTTTTCACGCTGTTTGTGTCACAATTGTTTTCCTTCTTGATGGTGATTATTGAGCAATGTTATGCACAAAGGTCAGCTAGAGAAACATTAGGAAAAAAGAAAAACATTGACAATTCAGGTTTAATGAAAAATGTAATGATGCTACAGACTAAAACACAGTGTGTAATTCATGCTGACGGAAATTTGTTAACAAGTAAAACATTGTACAATATCATGTACATCACTGCCAGTACTGATATTCTGCTGGTGTTAACCAAGTGTTCACCTTAAGTGAGTTCATGTTAAGCCTGATGTTTGAAATATACATGATGGTTCATTATTATTGATAAGTAAAAATATTACAAAGCAGTTATGTTAGTAACACATTCTATAAAACAGCTGGTTTATGTGTCTGTTCTTTAATAAGAGTGTACTTCTTTTATACAGAAGTGCAGGTGAGGTGTCAGCAGCTGTATAGTGCTAACTATTGTAATTGAAAATGACATGGAAGTCATACAAATTCAATGTGATGGGTACAGGCTAATGTCCTACCATGTAGAACAAGTAAGAGGAAAGGGTGAGTGGTTATATATCCAAAACCTGGAGTCAAATTTCAGCCCCTTCAGATTAATGAATGTTGGGGTGAACAACTCTTTGATTACTGTGTCAACATTGTGGATTGGGAAACAAGCTTGTTGTATTCACAGTTTACAGGCCACCATCATGTTCTTAAATTTCATAAAGCAGCTGTAGTCAGCTTTAGTAAGGCCATGGAGACTTAACTGGTGAGTCATCTTTTGTGACTTGTGAGAAGGTAACCAAGGACACCTAGAATCCCCTATGTCTGAATATGGGAAATCTAACACAGTACAATTCCCCAAAAGGACTTAGTGCACACATTGCAAATTTGGCTGATTTGGGAGCAAAACTGATAGTGATTTATCTGGCCATGACAGTAAAATGAATATTGATCAGTTGTGCTCAGATCATTGGAGGAAACTATTGTCATCACAGAATTAGAGGGAAATTACAGGACAAATGTTATCAGTAGGTATATAAGGGGCACAGTGTGGATGGACAGTTAAACTTTGTGTTAATAATTTTCCTAGTATTCTTATACTGTAAACCACCACAATACTGACTGGAAGTAAGAGCAAAAGATGAATAACTCCTTGGACTTGATTATGTTATGCAAGGTAGAGAGAGCTCTACCTACTTCAGAAGAAAACAAACTATGATAGTGAAATATTCTGCTATATTGTCTGTAGTGCACAATCAGATCTTCCTTTGTGCTCAGTAAAGCTCTTTATCCCTGCCACAAGATGTTCTCATCCCAAATTGTAGCTATGCCTTTTTGGTGTTTGAACTGTAGTAGCCACTTGACCTGTTGTGTAGGAAGGCAGGACTGATGAGGTTGCAAAATCATTTTTAGGAAAAAATTCAATTCTGCATTTACTGTGTATATCCATGGTAAACATTTACCATTTTTCACCTAGTAAATGCTCACAGATGAGTGTGACTGCTGTGTCTAGATTTAAACCTGTTCCTTGCGAAGCACTGTGAAATAAGAGATTAATATCTCTGGTTAGGCCTATATGATAAGCATCACACACCCTTCAGCAATGTTCTGAGGTGAGTCACACAGTTGTTTGGAAAGCATTGGATTTCTGCGGTATCCTAGCAATGGATTCTCTGGTGTCATAGCAATGGACCGACTGCTGTACCTACAATTGAACCAATGTGATGATTCCATTTGGTATCTCCACATATTGCTACACTCAAGAACATATGAGAGTAGTGATAGGATACTATGTTTCTCCTTTTTGTGAAATACACTATTTTTAGTAGTAATGTTTGAAGCTAGCTGGTAATCCTTGCACTACTTCAAAATTTTATCTAGGTACAAGCTGATACATTGTTTTAACTTCTTTATATTTGACAGAGCTAGTAATTATATGTGCCTGTACAGTTGTGGATAGTTTTGCCTTTTATCTGTCTTGGCTATGAAACTGAGTCAACAATACTGTTCATTATAGTTTACCTACATTTCTATATTCTTATTTATAATAACTTCTACTGGTGCATTACCCTTCTTTTCTCCCTATTCACCTGACCAGAAATGTTGTTTTTCCTCCCATGCACCACACGAATTCCCACCATATCAAACTTCAACTTATCCATTTCTCATTTCATGTTCTCTGACTCACCGAATCAATCAAGGGACTTCACATTCCACACTCTGACTTGTAGCGATATTGTTTCTTTCACCTGATGATATCCACGAGCATAGCCCCCTCCCAGAGATCTTATTGGGAGGCTATATTGCTACTGGAATATTTTACCCAATTGGATGTCATGATCATTAAACTATACAGCAGACCAGCATGTGTTTATAACAGGTGTAGTTCCCCTTGCTTTTAGCTGTTCGCAGTACTAACATAGCAAGGTCATGTTGGCTAATGGTACAAGACCAATCGTATAATCGTCCAAACCATTCTGCATTTACATATACATAGATACCCTGCAAGCTAGCATATGGTAGGTATGGTGGTGGCTGGTACCTTTACTGCTAGAAAGACCTGCCATCCATCTTCATTAACCACATGTTAGTGTGTGGACCCTCCCTAGATATCCTTCCATTGCTGTTTTATGTACTTTGTCTGTTTTTTAAGGCATGTATGTCACTTCACTTTGCCAAGATAAATGTTTCATATGGTAAGTGGGTGCCAGACAACTGAAACATGTGAAATAATTTACCTATTACCAAAAAGTCACAAAATTAGGAAATCATGACATTGTGCTTTGGAGATGCTGATAGACTCTTTAATTGTACACTTAATATCATATATTCTCACTACATACTTTAGTAAGTTATTGGTTATCATAAGTTATTGTTTGGAAGCTACACAGGAATTAGGATTGGCTGGTAGAAATGAGGCAACACATACTTGAGGAAAATTATGAATAACTAAAATGGTAAGTTGCAGTTAAAATATATAATATTAAACTCAAGTTAATAAGGGTTAACAGTATGTGTAACTGCTCATGTAATCAGCTTTGAGATGATGCCATAAGTCCCAAATATCACAAGCTTTGTTGTACTGTGTCATTTAAGGGACAAGAACTCCATGAGAAATACCAGAAAGCTGCATATGAATCAGGAACATAAGTGTTGCAACAGTTGTACCAACTTGAACCATGACTGTCCAGCAATAGACTAGGATACCTGCATGTCACTCACTTTTGTTATGGGAAGGTTGTTCCAATGTGACATCTTGGTATATTCAGTGTTTGAACTTTCACTAGCAAAGTCTTCAAGAACACATTTGAGGGGGGTACTTGGGGGTTGTGGCAGCTGATGGGGGTGTTACTTGATGTTCTACTCTATCCCAACAGAATAAGATAGAAAATATTTGAAACTTAAAGCCACCACCATACTCATTGGAGAAAAAACATGAATGAAATAACAACTGTCAAAATATTGAGACCTGATGCTTCCAGAGCATCAGGTACAAATACCCTATCCCATGAATCACAAGTGGACTCAGCCCCTAGATGCAAACATTGATGGTTTTGTGTTGGAACCACCAAGTTCCACAATTAAAACCCTAAAATTGTCATCTCCCTAATCAATGTTAGTAATGACACAAAAGCTTATCATTGATTTAATTACTCCTATACTGCAATGGAACATTCATAGTTTGATAGCACATGTGAATTGAATGAAATTTTTTATTTGTAGACGGTCACAGTATTTCACGTGAGTCACTCTGTAAATGTTTCAATACTCCCATGCTGTCAGGGCACAGTATCTGACTGGTTGCCACTGTGAGTAAGGATTGCTGAATGGACAACCTTTTTTTTTTTGCTGTGTGTGAGGCATAAGTGAGGCTAAGTGAGGACTGAGATCAGACACTAGCTGTATGAATTCTTAGGGGAGTTACTCAATGATAACAATAGATTTTGTTTTGATTTGCCAAGATCCTCTTTGCAAGAAGCATTGCTAATATTGTCCTAAAATTTTGCCAGCCATTTCATTTGTAGGCGATATTAATGTCAGTAATATGCAGGTGTAATGCCAGCATCTCTTGGTGGGTTGTGAGATGAGCTATGTCTTCTAAATAAAAGTGCTAAAATTTACTTCAGCACAGTTATTTGTTTGCTCACAACTAATCTCTAATCCTGCTTAATTATAATTGTATCCTACACACATACGCATGTCAAAAGGAGGTCACTGAGGTGGGTACCACATAGAACAAACACAGGATTGTTTTACCATCTGCTGATATTCAAAATTGCTTACATCTTGCCAGACTATGATTATTGCAAGGTAGATTCACCACACTGTTGGTGCACTTGCCCTGTTGTGGAAGTAAGTGTCAACCCACAGTATTCACCATCTGCAAAGCTTGGTGATAGTTGCAATGTTGTTCGTCGACAGTGAATATTTAACACAGAACAGCTGTCTGCATCGTTCCTTTTGTGATCTGGGTCAACAAAAATATGAGTAGCAATGAGGAGGATCTATTATTGTTGTGATAGCCCATAAAACTCCTGTATCAGGCAGGAACAAACCTAAACACCAGAGGGGAGAAAAGGAGGCAACTCAGACAGTGTTGATGTAATGCCACAAGAAACCTAGATATGACTTATTATTTTCAAGTAGTGCCACATAACAGCTGAACTAGTAGGAAAATTTCAGCTTTATGTGAGAAAGCAATCATGCCTCTTCTACTGAACCCAGGGGAAAATGAAACATTGCACAATAATTACCGTAAGGTGGCCCTCACCAACAGTAAGCCAAATGACAAGAAAAATTCTATCAGCAAGTGCCATACCTGGTCTGTAGAATCCAAGAAACTGAGCACTCACATCCAGTGTACATTTGAAGGATATTGCTCCATCCTGAGAATGTGAATGGCTGGAATACACTGCCTTTCCCTAATCAGATAATATGTTGGGACAGTATGTAATTGTGGCTGTGTCCTCCTTGTATATGTGTTGATAGGAGTGTTTGGGCAAAGGCAGTGCCTGCCATCTATGTCACCTGTAAGCTTTGAAAGTGGGAGGTTTTTCCAGCCACTTTGATAATGGGCACACCAGGCATCTACTCTTATAATATGGCCTATGTGGAAGCAACTGTGTAAGTAATATACTTACATAGGGCATACCGAAAAGGTGTTTCTTTTAAAAAAAATTCAGCGTACAGTACTGTAGTCAGTGGGATATAATATTCTACATTAACTTAGTGTCTGGAGATTTTAGACAGAAGCCCATTTTACTGAGAGGTTCTCTTAAAGAAAGTTTTCTGGTGTATGCCATTATTGACACAGTGTATAACTGTTCTACACAATGTAGTGATTAACTGCAAAGATTTTTATTAATCACATAGAAAATAACTTTTACTGTAGTCTGATTAAAAGTACTTGATAGCTGATGTGTGTCACTTGCCACTGCAATCTTGCTAAATCCAGTACCAGCTACAATGCTTGGTTATTGGCAACACACAAACACAGCTGATTTTTAGTGACGTATGACTAAAATGTGGCAGATGACAGGTTTTGTAGCATTGAAACAAACTCGTGTCCTAACTTTACCACAACTATGTGATCTGCAGTATATCTGAGAAAACAGCAATCAGCAATCTGCAGCACAATTGAGATCATGATCATTTTGTTCAGAGCTTTTAAGGCTAACCTGTATGACCAAACTGAAGACTGAAATATTTCTTAGTATGTTTCTTTGCACAGCCATCTTCTGCTGCAAAGTTTGTTTTTGATGAAAGCAAACTGTAAATTCTCACTGTCATTGGTTACTTGAAACCATATATCCATCAAAAAGCAAAACAGTCAAATGCAGCAATCAGGATAGAATAATAGCACAAGAGTATGTGCATGCTCCTACCCACCCATAGCCATATGCACACTTAAATGACTTCATTGGGAAGCTCAAAGATGTCCATTTTCATTGTGATGGAATGGGGTAGCTGCAGGTAGAATGACTGGACTCAGATGTCACACGGAAAGACCATGCACCTATTGCAATTACTTGCTCTCAGAAGACTATGGTAGGATTCACTGTACAGGATTCGTGCTGATGTCACCATTGATATCTTTGTTTGATTCACTCAAGGATGTTTTGGAATTCCAGGGGACCAGATATTGAGTAGTTGTAAAGATAATTTTGAATGGGAGGCTGTAACTTTATTGGCATTCTCCCTGCCAGACAGTATTTCAATTGGAAAGGGCTAGACGTAAGCTGTGCTGCTAACAATACATATGTAATGTTGTAATAATTTGTGTGTGTCATTCACATTTGTTCATCAGTGTGGAAATTTATGTATGTGTTCCTTCATTTATTGACCTGACATTACTTCTTATGTACAGGTGTTGTCCACATGGTTGATGGCCATACCACCTAGCCAATAAGAAATGTGATGTTGGCGGTAGTTAGTGATTAATTTGGTGTCAAATAAAATGCCATGCTTTATTGCTTTCAGAAATAAATTGATCATTGGTGGTTTTAAGAATTTCTACCCAAAGCCTAGTGTCCTCCAAAACAGAAAAATCCAATATGGAGAGAGTTATTGGTTTTTATTTTAAAATCATAGATTACTCTTATTTCTTGTTTCCCTTTATCTTTTGGTGGATATTTTTATGTCAAAAGCTAGAGGATATTATTTCTAATAAATGTAATAATTTGGTGTAAAAGATTGTAGAACAGTATTTTAAAAACACTGCAACACTTTTAATAATAGAATCTACTAGAGAATAAGGGAACCTAGTCAGCACTGAATGAGACAGGGCGTTATTCAATTTCCTGAGATCATTTGCTTTATAAAAATGTTTCATATTAGGAAAATTCTATCATTCTGGTAGAATGTCATGACAATTTTAAATCACTTACATTTACTGAATAAGTTATCTGTGAAGGCCATACATTTTTCTTTCGGTTTATAAGCCCCAATTTTGTGGATGGTGAAATATTATTTTGTATTGTGTAAATCAACATTTCACACATCTTTCCTCCTTCCTCAGTTTCATTCAAAGTGCTGGTGACAGCTGTGACATTTCATATCAAGAAACATTACATCAAGGAGTAGTCAATGACAAGCTGGAGATATATGCAAAGAAGTCAACAGATTTCAGTGTGTCTCACAACTATACCAAAATACAGACTTCACAAGAAGATGGCTTATGTGGCACAAGATTAAGTTGTAGCACAAGGGAAAAGGAATTCCATAAGTTTAACTGTAGTTTCTGCCTACAGAGCTTCCCTTCAAAATACAGACTCATAATGCATATTTTCATCCACATTGACGGTGTGCAGGCACCTGCATTTGTGTGTAAGTCATGTGGTGAGGTATTTCCCACTGATGACTGCTTGAAAGAACATTTGAGAATGAGGGAGGGTGACCAAGCATTATCTGCTACCAACAGTGAGAAACTTGAATGCAGTGATCATGAAAACAATATCTCCTTCGAGTGTGTACAAGAAGGAATTGTGGAACAGACTGAGGAGCACCCTTCGTGCAAGGTACCCAGGAAAACTTTTAAAAAATCCTTTAAGGACATCAGTAATACACATACTGTGAAAGAAGCTGAAGTGAAACTCGAAAGATGTAATGACTGCGAAATTTTATGTAAAAGTGGTGCAAAGAGACATCACAAATGTGATGTTTGTGGTAAAATGTTTACTCAGTTATGCAATCTTATGAAACACAGTAGAATACACACTGGAGAGACACCCCACGAATGCGATGTTTGTGGAAAATCATTTGCTGAAAGGTGCAATCTAAAGCAACACGAATTAATACACACTGGACAGAGACCACACAAATGCGGTGTCTGTGGAAAATCATTTACTCACTCGGGCCATCTCAATACCCACGTTTTAATACACACTGGACAGAGACCACACAAATGCGATGTCTGTGGAAAATCATTTACTCGGTCGGGCCATCTCAAGAACCATGTTTTAATACACACAGGAAAGAGACCACACAAATGCGATGTGTGTGCAAAATCGTTTACTGAAAGGGGCAGTCTCAAGAAACACGAATTAATACACACTGGACAGAGACCACACAATTGCGATGTCTGTGGAAAATCATTTACTCGGTCGAGCCATCTCAAGAACCATGTTTTAATACACACTGGACAGAGACCACACAAATGCGATGTGTGTGCAAAATCGTTTACTGACAGGGGCAGTCTCAAGAAACACGAATTAATACACACTGGACAGAGACCACACAATTGCGATGTCTGTGGAAAATCATTTACTCAGTCGAGCAGTCTCAAGACCCACATTTTAATACACACTGGACAGAGACCACACAAATGCGATGTCTGTGGAAAATCATTTACTCGGTCGGGCCATCTGAAGAACCATGTTTTAATACACACAGGAGAGAGACCCCACAAATGTGATACTTGTGGTAAACTATTTAATGTATTGAGTAATCTCAAGGCCCACAAGTTAACACACAGTGGAAAGAGACCCTACAAATGTAGTATTTGTGGAAAATCTTTTACTCATTGGGGCAGTCACAGGAAACACAAATTAATACACACGACATAGAGACCACTCAAAGTATTGTTGAGGTCTGTAGACGTACACATGTTCATAGAAGACCACACGTGTTTTGTGAAAATTGTTCGCATGTGCTACAGAGAGGTCAGAAAAAATATGACAAATCCATTTCCGCAGCTTCACATTCGAAGAAGTTACATACAAAATACAACATGAAGCACACAATTGTGATTTTTTGTTGGAAATGCTCCATGCTTTAATGATCGGGCTACCCGAAATTTGTACATTGAGATATATCTTTTACTCGTTTGAGAAGAAGTTCTGTGCAGTTATCAGGACCCCATATTCTTCAGGGAATGTGCCAGTATACTGCTAATTATTTGAAAGAAACTGCCATTTCAATCTTCATGAAGCTGTATCCACTACCCAGGCGACAGCAGAAATGTGTTTATTACACATTCATAATGTACGATATTTATCTCAAGAATGGACAAAGATACAAAAATCTCTTGATTATGCAAACATATTATTGAGGTATGCCTCCTTAATAGTATTGCTATTTGTGTGATCAATAATCTGCATCCATTAGGAAATAACTGATGGTGGCAAGTATGCAGAGATAAGGGAAAAATTACAATCATCTACGTAGTAGTGTTTTGATTCACCTACAGACCGCAATACAACAGTGCATCTCTATGGTATGGACTCATTAGTTCTTCATTAGTTTTTCAGTTGTAAATTGGACTATAAGTCTACACACACCTCACACCTTTCCCATTAATTGTAGGCTATCGGTTTGTTGCTGTCTAGTTGGTGTGCAATAGCATCCCAAATTCATTTCATCATGATCTATTGAGGTGAGCTGGGTGGGAAAGACAACAGTGTGAACCATCATGCAGCTCGAACCATTGCAGTGTGATTCTCACCTTGTAATCTGGACAGTTATCCTGCTGTAAGATGTTGTCACTCTCTGTAAATACATCAAGCATTAAGTGATAAAGTTGCAATAATGTTCATGTTCTCCACATCTGTCATGGTGCTTTCAGTTACCACCAGCTGTTTTCTTGCCATCTCACATGAATGTCCCCCATAGCATGACACTGCCTTCATCTTCCTGCACCTGTTGTGTGGTGCATGTATGAAACAACTATTCATCTGGATAATGACATATCTGAGCACAACCATTGACCTGGTCTGAAAGAAATGTCATTTATCCCAACATGTGACACTTCCTTATAGGTATGCAGTCCAATCTCGATTATCCTATTTGTATTGCTACTGTAACTGATAACGTTGTTAGATCAACATGGGAATACAAAGCTGTTATATAACTTGGGGCCTCATGTTAACAGTGTCTGCTTAATAGCTTGAAACTCTTGAGCCTGCTCAAGCATTTTCTCCTGTCTCCACAGATTGCCATCTATCCCACTTTACAGAGCAGCTAGGTTCTGATCTGCTCGTTCTAGATAATGCATGGGCATCCTACAACCTTTGTCAACTTGTGGTTTCACCATCTTTCAACAATGTTCCATAGAGGCTCACGATAGAGGAATGTCCACAGCCAACCACATTCGCTGCTTCTGAGATGCACTTGCCCAGGCACCAGGCAAAACCATCTGCTCTTTGGCAAAGTTATTTATGCCATTTTTCACATACTGTCACTAGCATGATAACCACAAATTTCTGGTTGTATAGTTTCATTACTACGTGCCATAACCACAATCCCACTGGGTAGCGAACAGCCGGCCGCGGTGGTCTAGCGGTTCTGGCGCTGCAGTCCGGAACCGCGGGACTGCTACGGTCGCAGGTTCGAGTCCTGCCTCGGGCATGGGTGTGTGTGATGTCCTTGGGTGGGTTGGGTTTGGGTAGTTCTAAGTTCTAGGGGACTTATGACCTAAGATGTTGAGTCCCATAGTGCTCAGAGCCATTTGGTAGCGAACACTCCTCTTACGGAAGTGGGTATAATGATTTGGATCAACAGTGTATCTTCACAAAAATAGGGTCTTTTGGTAAATTGTGTAGTAATTCAGTTTTTCTGCTTTGTTAAATGTTATGTCAATACACTATTGCCAGTTCAAGTGCCGTATTTCTTGTGAAAAATGTTTTGTATTACTAAGGTCTGTACATAATTCTGAGTTAATGAAGATTAATTTTATGCATCAAATCTTTTAATTATTTGTCTGTTTTTAAATATCATGTAACTACTGTACAAACATCAGATTGTAATTCCAATTGTTTGTAGAAACACAAGGACAGTTTAAAGAGCTCAGTGTGATTTCTAGGTTATGAATTTTATCCAAATGCATAATTTTTATTGTAATAAGTTAATTTATCAAATGTACTTTCTTTCTAATTGCTTTGTTTTAATTTGATTTTTTAGTTGTCTTTTATCTCCTTTAAACATGATTTCATAGTGTGTATTTTCCTTAATTTCTCTGAGTAAACGTGAGGTTTTCAGAAATCTTTGCTAATGCTTTGCTTTATACTTAATAATGTTTGTTTTTGGTCAGTTTTTTTCGATTTACTACCAATTTCTTATTGGTGTAAGGTAGTTTGCTTATTAAGTTTTGTCATACTTTTAATAACTTGAGACAGTTGTTTTTAAGTGATAGGCCTTTCTGAGTTTTGCAACACTTTAAGCTGTATGGCTTTTTACCGAAATGAGAATGTATGTCATTATGGTTCTTGCAACATAGTAGTGTGCTGCTATCTGGGCTATAATACTGCTGTGGCTTTTAAATATTTAGGGAATGCTGATCTAGTTGCAGTTTGTGGGCTCCCATTCTTCACACACTTAATGAGATATATTGGTTGTGACTTGGAATGAAATTGCATGGATTTTAAATTGTGTCATTCTCCTTATAGTAATGTTGTTACAGTGTTCTGTCTAGCTACTTAGTTACATATTTATACTACAGTTCCTGTTGGTACTGCGCTCTTTGTGGATGGCCTACTATAATCATAACGGAAAATATTTTGTTCTCTCAGTAACGCTTGCAGGGACAAAAATCATTACTATTATTATTCAAGTAAGAACAGAGCTCTGAATTCACAAACTTACAATACTGCTACTCTCATGAAGCTTAAATCCTGACTCGAAACTGTCCTATTTTAATAGTCTCATCACTGAAAATAAGCTTGTTGATTCTGAAGATTCTGTACAGAAATTAAGTAAAGTAACCCACAGTGATATGTTAAAATCGGATTTCAAATGACAAAGGGAATGAGAGATATTGACAATAGTACTTTATTTTGACAAAGTGCCATTAATTGTTATGTGGTATTTATATGATAACACCAAAACATATGTCATTATTAGTAACTGGTTATTACTGCAATCATCATATGATGATTTTCCTGACCACTTTTAGACGTTTTGTACTGAAATATATCTGGTAAATGCCATAAAGGCTGCAAGGACTATCTTCACATTATCACCATTGCTCTGCCCCCAGTAGCTGAGTGGTCAGCGCAACAGACTGTCAATCCTAAGGGCCCGAGTTCACTTCCCGGCTGGGTCAGAGATTTTCCCCCCTCAGGGGTTGGGTATTGTGTTGTCCTAATCATCATCATTTCATCCCCATCGACGCGCAAGTTGCTGAAGTGACGTCAAATCGAAAGACTTGCACCAGGTGAGCAGTCTACCTGCCAGGGGGCCTTTGTCACACCCCATTATATTACCATTCACTTCAAGCTAATATGGGTGGCATTGGCCATCAAAAAGTTCTAAGGAAAATCAGTTGATACGATAATTGTTACCTTCCACTCCTGTCCAAAATGGTTCTTTTCAAAACCTATACCGTTAGACATCTGTCAAAAGACTAACATTAGTGTTCACTTCAGGCCAAACTGAATCATAAATAAAGAATGTATGATCCGAAATATTGTTATAAGAAGAATTAGAGTACTTTTTGTTTGAAATTACTTGAGTGAATGGAGGTTGTTGGAAGACGATACAGCTTTCATATATTACTAAAAAAAAGCTACTTTTCACTAAAACATAAAATTGTGGAAATAGTTTGCAGGTTGATACTACTTATTTGGGTTTTTGTGTGTAACTATTTGTGCTATTAAAATTTTTTATTGTTTAAGTTTAATGTGGCTACGTTTACTAAGGGGAAGTCAACTAGTGTGCCACATGCGACTGCAGGTGTAACTCTCTTACATTTATACCCATAAATTTGTACAAGTTGTAGGTATGCAGTTGCACATCGACATAGTTTCATATCTTAGGTTACAGTGCATGGCACATGAGATAGATGTATGTAATTCATACATTGTCTCATGAAGAACAGATTGAGACACACCAGTATCCCCCTGTGGTGGTTGCATTAGTTAACTCTATTCAGTTATACTCAGGTTATTACTACTCTGCCAATGGTTGTCATACGGGTGGTGTGTGTTTTGGTCACGATTTGTGGTGTGAGAATAGCCTTGTCGTGTCCAGTTATTATGTCTTTCATCGCGGAATTGCGACGGATGTGACATGTAATTGTTGTGTTTCTGTTTTCGCGTTCGGCGATTGTCAGTGTCAATTTCTAATTCTTGTAAGAGACCCTGAAAAACTTCAATGTCGTCTTTGTAAAGCTCTAAGGTTCACAGGAGAGCTTCTGTAAAGTTTGGAAGGTAGGAGACGAGATACTGGCAGAAGTAAAGCTGTGAGTACCGGGCGTGAGTCGTGCTTCGGTAGCTCAGATGGTAGAGCACTTGCTCGCGAAAGGCAAAGGTCCCGAGTTCGAGTCTCGGTCGGGCACACAGTTTTAATCTTCCAGGAAGTTTCATTTCGCTCCTTACTTATTCTGATCAACACTAAACTGACACACAATATTTTATAGCGCAACGCAATCTGACTTTCAATAATCCCTACAAGAGAATGGCCCTGACTAAATTAACCTATGCATTTCACAAATCACTTACCTCACAAAAATCTTCGTTACTCAAACTACTGCAATACAGCGAGTGCCAATACTGCTAGCTAAATAAAAGATTCAAACTACTGACGGCACTAACTACTGATAGGCATAGTTAGCAAATGAAAGATTTTGATAGAGAACAAACAATGTATTTACCTTAAAAGTGTTCAAAAGTCATAATATATATAGCAGTTCATGACATCCATTCTTGCAAATGTACTGGTTCTGATAGACACACTTCCAGATCATCCGCTCTCAAAATTCCGCCATTTCTTTCCCCACATCCACCACTGCTGGCGGCTCACCTCCAACTGCGCAACACTACGCAATGTTAACAGCCAACTGCCCAACACTACAACAGGAGATTCGAACAATGCAAACCAGCCACAGACTGCACACATCACAGGTAGTGATTTTCATATAGAGCAATACATGGCGTTACCAACATAAAAACCTAAACAGCCTACTTACAAACAGAACGGGACAGTTGCGCGGCAGTTACTAAACACGGACGTTGGGAGCGTCACCGTTAGCAGATAAGCAAGGTATGCAAGGCGAAGGCCATGAGGACCAACTAAACATGGCAATATCGAGAGACAAAGAGGGAATCTCACAGATAAAGAGAGAGTGCCATGTGTTGAAAGTGAATCTAAATACGGAAATTAAGAAGTATGGAGAGAACAGAAAACGATAAAATAAGGAAGGAAACCCGTTACTTAAAAGGTAAAGTCTATTTCGTGGAAAGTGAATTAGAAGCTGCCAAAAAGCAGATAGAAAAACAGAGAAGGGAAATAGCTCATCCCAGGAAATCAGTTGAAGGTCATGTAATTAAAATGAAGAATAGCACCGAGAAGCCGGAAGAACATAGGTTCACAAGAGGCGAGCAGTGAAATGTAGCCAGCATTGACAACCAGTAAAAGATTTAAAGTATGATAAACGTAGCCAGCAGGGGCTACCATTGCCAAAACTTACGATCGGTTCCAGGGAGGAAAGATTTGTATGAGTAAGGGTATCGAAAGTGAACAGTACAGAAGTGAGAATTCCGAAACAGGGGCGTGACTATCATTGAGGCAATAGTAACAATGCAAGGAGGGACTGGAATTACTAGTATATTAAATAATCGCAAAGAAAAGGTACAATTTAGACACGCCAGAAGGGTTAGCAGAAGAATTTCCACCACCAAGTAGTTATAAAATTAGACAAGTGTCCACCAGACTGAAGACTGTAAATACGTCAAGGCACAGCATGTAAAGAGAAAACATGCGAACAAAACATCTAAATACTGAGGAACTAGAGGCTCTTGAGAGGATATGCGCCACATATAATGCTGTATTTCATTTACTTGGGAACATATTGACTCATACTACAGTAGTTAAACATAGTATACCATTGATACCAGAAGCAAAAGGAATGATAATAAATCAAAGGCCGTATAGAATACCCCAGGCGCAGCAAGAATCGCTACAAAAGGAAGTAGAAGGGATGTTAGCTGATGGGATAATATCTCATAGTACTAGCCAATGGAATTTCCCCATACTGGTATTGCCAAACAAACTAGATGCCAGTGGTCGGCAGAAATGGCGAATAGTAGGACGTTAAACGACATTTCATTAGATATGGTTTATCCCCTTCCCAGGACCACCGAGCGAGGTGGCGCAGTGGTAAGACACTGGACTCGCATTCGGGAGGACGACGGTTCAATCCCGCGTCCGGCCATCCTGATTTAGGTTTTCCGTGATTTCCCTAAATCACTCCAGGCAAATGCCGGGATGGTTCCTCTGAAAGGGCACGGCCGACTTCCTTCCCCATCCTTCCCTAATCCGATGAGACCGATGGCCACGCTGTCTGGTCTCCTTCCCCAAACCAACCAATCCCCTTCCCAGGATAGATGAGATATTAGACAGCTTGAGAAAAGTGAAGTATTTTTCCATGAAGAATTTAGGGAAAGGGTATTATCAAGTGTTGATAGACGAAAAGGGCCGAGAGAGAACAGTTTTTAGCACTCCCACAGGACATTATTAGTACAACAAAAATGGCCATGGGACTAAAAACCGCGCCGTCGACGTTCCAGAGGTTAATAAATAAGGTACTCAGTGGAGTACAGGGCAACAGGGTTTTTATTTACCTCGATGATATTGTGGTAGTGGGTGCAACGTTAGCGGATGATGGAAAGAGGCAATACGCACAAATGGCAGGAGACCATCTTGTTGTGTGAAACGATAACCATGAAGCACCAAAAATGTAAACAGAATTTGGTATTAATTTCGACATATGACCATGAGAGGTATGAAACCAGAATGCTTCAATAAGTTAGGACAATACCGAAAGATTGCAAACTGAAATATATTATATTGAACTAAAGTATCTGACACAGATATCGAGAAACGAATGGTTATTCGTAGTCCCAAAAGAGGAAGGGTTGACTGTACTATGTAATGACTTGCCACCCTCCAATCTCATTATAAGAGGAAAAGGAAAATTAAGTTTTAAGAGTGAATGCAAAAGGTATGGCGCTCCAATTACGTTACAATCAGAGAGGATAACTCTTACGAATAATAATGTAAAAGATATAGTCCCACCCTTAAATACAGATATTGATTGTTGTACACTGGAAGATGACAAGCAGAAGGTGTCAGAAATACCAGTTATGTTACCACTGGAGCATATAGTACGTCATTTAGACGAATTAAAAGCAGCAGGACATAAGATATACAATCTGTAAAACAAAATATAATATCAACAGCGGACAACCTTCCGAGGATGGTCAATGAGTACATATTCCATGTAGGGATACATGTGGTCTGAAACAATAGTTTTAATTATTTCTACCTGTTGTTTATGTAAATATTGCAAATGTTGTCGAAAATGTGGACAAACATGTGTAAAATAAGTAGAAGATGCTGTGCGAAAATTTGAGCAACAAACAATGTTATAAGCAGGAGCCAAAAAGGGAAATAGTAAGGTATAAGCACACACAGGCCTCCGAACCTATGAGGCAGAAGACGAACTAAACACTATAAGTTTCTCAGCCACTCGAGTTAACAGAGCAATCAATCACCAAACATGTCCATGGCATCAAGAGCAACAACCCCCATGGTGGAATCGCCAAGAATATGCACAAATAAAAGATAGAAAAACTTGTAAATTGTAGCAATTGAAGGTATTGTGTAAGGAAGTGTCCACTGAAAGAGTATTAAGGAAAATGTGTAAAAAGAAAACTTGATTATATATATATATATTTAAAAATAAATGGTAATTGCTGTATTATGTATAAAGGGCAGTGATGAATGCAAAAGAGAATTCAATTTTAAACGTTGTTCAAATTGTGTATGGGTGAATTTTCATTTGTCCAATCAATGTTAATGGACGCCACATATTTTGATGGATAGATATAGTAAGAATGTATAAAGCTAATAATCAAAAAGAGAAATGTTCCACTGGCAGTGAAACAGAGGTCTCAGAAATTTAATAACCTCTTAGGACAGAGCTCATAAAATTTCCGCTGGGGGAGGGAGGTGTTGCGAATCTGAATCAACAGCGATTATAAATTAAATGTATTATGACTTATTCAGCTGGAAAAGCAGCTAGGCTCACGCTCCAGGAAGCATTGCAACAGTATTTGTAGATGATACTGACCAGCGGCGATGAAGTGGCGCCAGGATAAAAATAACGTTACGTGGCTAAATGACTGCTGTGGTCAGACTCAAAACAGGGATCCACGTAGCTTTCACACATCACATGATGATGGAAATGCCTCTTGATAGTAGATACAATATGTTCTAGAAGCTTTCTGTGACGCACGAAAGCGGTATAAGTAGGGGGTCAGGAGGACCCTGTAGTCAGTCGAGATCTGCTGAGTATAACAACGCAAGCTCAGTGTCGTTCTAGAGCAGACGTGGGAACTTAGTACGATTCGCAAGCCTCAGCTCCATAGCATTCAAGGAGATATATTCCAGATAAAGGCGTTCAACTGATAAAATTATTGCAAGGCATTGCCAGTAGGGCTTTTCAGTTGTGAAGCTACAGGAATTTTATGAATTCTGCCCTGAATAAGTAACCACTTCTCACCGAGTTACGTATCCTTCTCTTTAGCAATAGCTTACTCCTCCTAGAGGTCGGAGTTGCTGAAGCTGCCTGCACCTCCTATCACTCTTCGAAAAGATCGAACGAGGTAACACCCCTGAGTATAACACGTGTCGATCTAACTCCTTCTCAGGACATGACAAATCTTAGTAGCTGTCTTAGATTGTTTGCAGATGATGCTGTCATTTTCCAGCTTGTAAACTCATCAGATGACCGAAAAGAATTGCAAAATGCTTTAGATAAGATATCTGTGTGGTGAGAAAAGTGGCAATTGGCCCTGAATAAAGAAAAGTGTGAAGTTATTCACATGAGTACTAAAAGAAATCCACTAAATTTAGATTAAGCCATAAGTCACACAAATCTGAGGGCTGTCATTTCAACCAAATACTTAGGGATTACAATTATAAATAACCCAAATTGGAACGAACACATAGATAATATTGTGGGTAGAGCAAACCAAAGACTGCTATTCATTGGCAAAACAGAAGATGCTACAGGTCTACCAAAGAGACTGCTTACACCACGCTTGTCCGCCCTATTCTGGAATATTGATGTGTGGTGTGTGACAGGTGCATGACATGAAAAAAGTAGAAAGAAGGGCGGCTCGTTTTGTGTTATCGCGAAATAGGGGAGAAAGTGCCAAAGACGTGATACGTGAATTGGAGTGGTAATCATTAAAACAAAGGCGTTTTTCGTTGTGACGGGATCTTCTCATGAAGTTTCAATAAGCAGTTTTCTCCTTCGATTCCGGAAACATTATTTTGGCACCCACCTACACAGGGAGAAATAATCATCAAAATAAAATAAGAGAAATCAGGACTCGCACAGAAAAATTTAAGTGCTCGCTGTTCCCATAAGCCGTTCGAGAGTGGAATGGTAAAGAGACAACTTGCAGGTGATTCATTGAACCCTCTGCCAGGCACTTTATTGTGACTAGCAATCGCGTAGATGTAGATGTAGAGATAATTGCTAGTTTCTTTATTCTCACACTGTATTCAGATTTTTTGAATTATGGGGAACGTAACTTCACTTTTGCCATTCAGCACTGTGACAAGCAAAGTGGTATCATATTGATCATACAATGTAAGCCTTCACGGCCGGTATTGTCTTCACTTAAAACTTCCGGGCTGATAGGCCGTGGTCAAAGTATAAAACTCTCTCCTGACGTTTCGTCTCCGACTGCGGGAGACATCCTCGGAGGTAAAGCAGCGAACTGCGAAGAGAACTCGAGGAAGCGCTGATTATATAGGCAGTACAGAGGGCGCCACTGTCGATCACGTGGCGTCGGCTATGAGATTGTCTCTGGTTTTGCCAACATTCTCGATTGAAGGTAATCGATCGTCACGCTTCTGGTGCAACGCTGACATCTAAATTTTATCCAGTTTAACACCTTTGTCTTTCCTGTTAAAATTTTTACGATGTTTATCAATCTCGATAGCCTCTCTATACAAGCGTGCAAAATAATACGAGGTTTTTGATATGACGCTCGTCTCGCTGAATTTTACTTCATGATCACCTTCCTGGTAAACATGTTCCGCTACGGCCGATCCGTGTGACCCAGGCGGAAGTTCCTCTAATGTTCAACAAGACGGGTGTTCACACTTCTCTTTGTGGTACCGATGTAAACCTGTCCACAACTACAAGGAATTTTATATACCCCCGGTGTAGCCAAAGGGTGTCGTGTATCTTTTGCCGACCTTAAAAATTCTTTTATTTTCCTGGTGGGTCTGAAAATAGTTTCCACCCCATACTTACCTAAAACTTTCCTAATGCGATCTGTGACACTACTAATGAACGGAAGAAAAACTTTGCCCTTGGGCGACTGTTGTTCATCGTTACACATGATTCTCTGCCTAGAGCGAAGTGCTCGATCTATATCCTTGCTAGAATAGCCATTCTTCACGAAAGTTGACCGTAGTTGTTCAATCTCATCTTTTAAATAAACAGGTTCGCAAAGTGTGTACGCCCTGTCTACAAAAGTTTTAATTACACCTCTTCTTTGTCTAGGGTGGTGGTCTGAATCATTGTGTAGATAACGATCAGTATGTGTAGCCTTTCTATACACATTATGGCCCAACGTTCCGTCCCGTCGTTTAATCACAGACACATCCAGGAAATTCAATTGCCCATTCCTTTACGTCTCCATAGTGAATTGGATTTTCGGATTAATACTGTTTAAATGTGTCAGGAAGGCATCCAACTCCTCTGCTCCGTGTGTCCATACTACGAACGTGTCATCGACATAGCGATACTATCTGGCTGGTCTCTTACTGGCAGTCTGCAACGCCCGTTGTTCAAAAGCCTCCATAAATAAGTTAGCCACAGCAGGACTGAGAGGACTGCCCATAGCCACCCTGTCAATCTGTTCATCAAAGTTATTATTGTATTGAAAATAGGTTGTGCTGAGGCAGTGTTGGAATAATGCCATTGCTAACTTTGAGTGTAGTGTGGAAGTTTGGTGATTGCAAAGTTTCTGATTCAAATGTCGAAAGCAGCAACACTTTCTTTCTTATTTATTTAAATTCTGTGTTTATCTAGAAACAGAAATGTTAAGTAAGGAATATTGATTTACGATTTCCTTAAAAATAACATATTTTTCATTTTTGCTACTAAATATATGAAAATGTCAAATAGGAAATAAAAGAGTTTCATGAATCTAGAAATTGAGTAGTATTGTTGCTATATATATAATATTTTCAACAATAAGGAATTTTGCATGTCTCTCAGCTTCTAATTTACTTGATATGTTACATGTTCTAACAAGCTACTTTACAATTACCAGACATTTACACTTTGCATCCAATTACCACCTATTTTTTAATTTACTACAAATATTATACTTTACTGCTCTTGGAAATCTTCTACTCTTCAAAAGCGGTTATTTCGAGTTTTTTTTTTAGAATTGTGTTATTCTCCTTTTAGAAACTGCTGTCCAATCTTACAAGTATAGAGGAAATCGTAGAGGGCAGAGAAGTCTGTAAGGCCCCCTTGTTAGCTAAATAGCAGCAGCTTCACATACCATAGTAAACACCCGTTACAAAATATAAATCTGACGAATAGTGCACCGAGTGAGGTGGATCACTGGACTCAGATCTGGGAGGAGAACAGTTAAAACTGCCCTCCGACCATCCTGATTTAAGTTTTCCATGATATCCCTAAATCACCTCAGACAAGTGCCAGGATGGATACTGTGAAAGAGCACAGCAGACTTTCTTCCCCATCATTTCCTAATCACAAGGGACCGAGAACTTCACTGTTTGGTCAAGTCTCCTAAATCAATCAACCAACCATCTAGTAATGCAGCCCTCTAGAAATGTTTTTGAATCCACAGGAGACAGCACTTGAAAGTAAATACAAGTGAGACATACAATAAAACAATATTTCCTTGTAAATCTGCTCTTCACCATCACCTGATACAAACAGTTATGACACAGGCAGCAGTCTCTGATACAAAACTTTTGGTGGTGGCGAAAGCACATGGAAAACAGTGTGTCAATTGTTAGCTGTGACACTTACATCACAGTGGCATCAGAAAGCAATGTGGAGCTGGCTGCAGTGCCATGATGTGTAGTGGCAACTGACCATTAACAAACTCTTAACCGGAAGTCTTATTTACAGTGCCGCAAATGCGAGCAGAACAAGTGAACAAATATTTGCAGACAATTGAACAGTGTTTACTACCATTTGTTTATGGATGTTCCAACCACTGTCTATTATATTGATAATAGTGAACTCAAGAAAAAACACCTTTATTTAGCAATCGAAATGCAAACACGATCAGTTTTCCAAAAATTAAGGTAATTTTATAGTAGTGGTGACAGAAAGTAAAACAGTATTACTACCATCTTCTTGGCAATAATGTCCAGGTGTTCAAATGTTTGATATCATTTTTCATTAATCAGATCCATATCAAGACTGAAACACCATTTATATGTTGCACTTGTGAATTTATAACAATTTTTTTCTTTCATGACATTGATGGATAAGTTTCTAGGGACACAGATAAAATTTTGCTTATCTCGTAATTCAGTAGTAGAACAATTACACATGACTGACTCATTCCAGACAACTGACTGATTACCAACATGCAGTAATGTCACAAATGCATCCCTAAAGATACTGCTATGCATAGATATATATTTAAGTATTTACAATAATATAAATGATTACTGTATTTTTAATATTGTCAATACAAATAGTGCTCATCTATTAATTCTTCTCTGTTAAATTATTTCTGCATCACAAAATATATGATTCTATTTATTTTTATGTCTATTGGATGTAAAAAGTATCAGTATGATTAAATGTCTGGTGTATACGTAGTCAGTTATTTATATTATATTTATAGAGGATAAAGAAATAGTAACAACTAAAAAGTATGCCAATAAAGCTAGCTCCTAGCAAAAACCAAAAGCTGCACAAATATGACAAGTGGTACCATATGTATATATACAGAAACTGCCATTGGTAGATTCAGTTTTGATCAGAGGCTATCAACCATATCACCCTCACAGAATGTCATACATGGCTCATATATGACATTTTGTGCCCTATAGAGACATAAATTGCACAGGAACAGTCATCCAGTGCATTTATGAAAGCAAAGTTTTCAAATAGTCGAACTGTCTTTATAATATGAGAAATTTTGAGGGACGTAGCTATTGTTAGTGAGAAGTGTGACAAAACAGCAATTAATCATGCATCATATTACAAACTGAACAATACTGTTCTTCGCAAAACAAAATGTCTGGATTTTATCAATGTGTTGTAAATGAAGATGCAACTGGTTAATTAGGCCATAAAAACAAAAGCAAAATATAGAAGTTTCAAATCTGATAGCACAAAGACGTAAAGTGTGTAAAGGATGACTACATTGTTTTCGAAATTAATGCTAAATGTGCAAAAGATGTAGCTTGTGTGAGTGTGAGTGTGTGTGTGTGTATTTTATCCACAAGTAACAAATGTTGATAAGACTTATCAAAGTTTACTTTTAAACAAAGCCAAGATCAATAAATGATTTCAAACCTAATCCAACTTTGGATGAATGAATCATATGGACTGAATTTACAATAAATTTTAAACAAAGTTCATAAAACTATGATAATGAGCAGAATGTGAACTGATATTTCACAACTACAGAATTTTATATAGTCTTCCAGAAATCTTATTGATGCAAATGACTAAATATGTATTGTGGTGTTAGATTTAAAATGAAAGGTGCAATTACAAATTCATGGCAAAGAATAATTATTGCTCTTCTTCGACAAAGGTAGGGTTTAAACCCATTTGTACACTTCTATTATTTGGAAATAAAATCCCAGGATAATGAAGGTACAAAAATACTTTCACAAAATTCATTAAATTGCAATCAATACCACTAGAGTGACACACCAAAAAAGGAAAGATATTACAAAATAAGAAGCGTACCTTTATGCTTTTGGTTGAATGCCGTACGTCAAGGACAGGGTACCAATAATCAACTCCTAATATACATTAGCAAAATGCTACAAGAAGCATTCACTGGAAAATTTTAAAAGAAGAAAATATTTTTCTTTGGTACATTGATTAACTTGTCTTGTGACATCAAAGAAATATTAGTACAAATGATATAAATTCTACTAAGTAATTTTATAAGGAATGAGTGACATTAAATTCTCCATTTATCATAATTAGCAAAAATGATGAACTTGACCTATAATCAGACACATTCTGTGTGATAAGTAAAAAAGAGCTAAATTAACTACTAGTCACACGCATTTGAAAACGCTTGAATAATGCACCAATTATATAACAAGGTATATTTCTGAACATAGTTGTAAACTGAAAACTTGGGAATTACTGTCAATGCTCTGCCATATCTCATGTAACTACTCCACTTATTCAGACAAAAGTAACGAAAACATTAGCCCTTGAAAATCACTATTGAGAACAACTTTACCAAATGACATGACAATACTGTTCAAAGTGCTTAATTTTCGTAGAATATTGCCAAAATCTTTGTCATAGAGTTGGACCCCTCCACAACAAAAAATTATTATTACTTTTTAAACAGCTCTTTCAGACTCAGACTTCACAGGTAAATTCATATACTAATCATTCAAAATAGCTGTATCTGAATTTATAGTAGGGGAGACCAGTGACAAAAATAACAGGGAATGAAAGAAACATTTCCACTTCATCTTTGCTTGTAGCTCCGAAAATCACATGATTCGAACAATGCATATCCTTGAAGATTCTGCACTGCCTATCAGTCGCCGTCTGTTATTGTAAAGGAACTGTTTAGTGTGACGCAATAAAACGTGTTTTCAGTACTTTCTCCCAAGTTTTCTCAAACCTCTTAGTTTTGTGATAAGGGCAACGAAACACCGTAAGCGAAAGTCTACTGTAATAATTTAACTACGTTATGCTCATTTTTATGCAACAGTTACTATCAATGTTTTTATTATTGGTATAGGTCCTGCCAAAAATACGAATTTAATATAAAAGTGTGGCTGGGAACGAAAGTAACGTCGCTGCTGGCGAAAAAAGTAACACTCTTACTTTCATCCCTGTCACTGAGAAAACAGTATTAGAGACTCAGATCCCCTGTTTTTTCTCATTAGCGTCAGTAAATCAGGCATAATACTGTTAGGAGACATTGCTGCAATGTTTTACTCAACAAATCCGTTATTTACGTAGTTATTTCATTACAGGAAAGAACACTAGGTAGGACAACTACAAGAGCGCTAACTGCTACACCTGTGTATCAAATTTCGCCAGATGATGTTAAAAATTATAACATAAGTGTTACAGCAGCAGCAAAAAACAATATGTGCCATACGACTTTGCATCGTTACATTAAAAAGAAAGAGAAGTGTGTGAGTGATGGCAGCACACTGATACGTCACGTCAGATACAGAAACGTAAAAAAAGTGTTCTCTGACGAAGAAGAAAAAATAATAGCTGAATATGTGATTATTGCACCGGCGATATTTTGTATACTTTGTCCTAAGGATATCCATAAATTAGCTTACGAATTGGCAACAAGAATAACATACAAATTCCATCGACTTGGGTAGATAACCAAACTGCAGTTCCTGACTGGTTTTCAGCATTTATGAAGACGAATCGACAGTTATCTCTTCCGTCGCCTCAAGTGACTAGTCTTGCTTGAGCTACGAGTTTTAATGGAACAACTTGGCTAATGTGATGGAGAGATACGAGTTCGAGCCCATGGACATCTGGAATATGGACGAGACAGGTATCACAACTGTCCAGAAGACAAACAGGAGTGTCGCTAAACAGGAATAAAGCAGATAGGAGCCATCACTTTGGCTGAAAGGGGCACCCTTGTCACAGTTGCTATTGCTATCACTGCTCAGCGAGGCAGAGCTACCCCTCTTTTTGTACTCCCTCGCTTAAGGTATCATGACCATTTGGTTTAAGATGGTCCTATTGGTTGCACTGGAGCAGGAAATGCAAGTGGTTGGATGCACAATGAAGAATTCTTGCTGTTCCTGCACCACTTTGCAAAATTTGCTAAACCAGCTCCTGACCTCAAATGTTTGCTGTTTCTTGACAATTTCGAATCTCATGTATCCCTAGAAGCCTAAAATTTTGCTAAAGCAAAGGGATAGCTATGTTGTTATCTCCACCACACTATACGCTCAGGATGCAGCCTCTAGACCGTTCAGTTTATGATCAATTAAAGAGATGGTAAATGCTTTTGCCGAGAGCTGGATCTAAAATCGTCAAGGAAAGACCATGTCAATTTTCTACATCCTTTCAATTGTAAGGGAAGCACGTCCACTTGCTGTAACTGGCAAAATCATTGCAGCAGGCTTTCATTGCACAGGCATAGTACCATTGAATCAGTGTGCTCAGTGAAACCAATTTTGCACCGCCTGTTGTCGCCGATCGCCCAGCGCCACAAGCTTCTGATCATGAACAGCAAACGATGTCCTTGGCAGGGCCATTAGCGATTTTCAACGGACCATTTGAAGCTGTGAGCATATCTAATACTGATCCAGCATGAAGACTCGAGGAAACACTTCCAGGTGTCATAGCCTGCGACGTGGAGCCTAGTGGTATACAGTTATCTCCTACAGTTCGCCAAACCTTTTCACCTGATGCTATTCTTCAGTTCCCAAAATCAGGTCTGAGGCAAAACACAAGAAAAGTTAGTACAGGAAAAAATCTACAATTTCGATCGATACTCCAGAGAAATTGGTTTTAGAAGAAGAACTAAGAGCCCATTCACAGACGAAGAAGCTAAATTTAAAAAGCAGCAGGCCAAGATCGCGACAGCAGAATAAACCTAAGGAAACATCATCGGAAGATGAAGATAGCTACTGCCGTGTTTGTCGCGAATCTTACTGCCACAGTCGTCCAAAGAGAAGAGGATTCGGTGTTAGGTATGTAAGGGATGGTTTCATGTCGCTTGTACCAAAGCAGAGGATATGTATGTGTATCAGAATTGCGAATCTGAACAGAGCTTAAGATATGCATTCATCTTCTAATTAACTGACTCATGAACATTTAATCATAATGCCTGGATTTATTCAGTATTATTAACACTTACTTTAGTTAATTTGAAAGTTGGAAATATAACTGAAGTTTTATATTTTTCCGCCATTTATTGGTGTTTTTTAATGTTTTGTAATGGCAATTTACTTTAAGCTACTCTATAACTCATTTATTTGACAAAATAAAGTTTTACATATTATGTTACTTTTATAGCTTACTAGTGTTACTAATGTCCCCAGTAACAGGGACAAAAGTAACACATACATTGATGCTTTACAATTAATTTTACAAAACAAATTGTACGTAATTTTGGGGAAACTAAATTAAGTCGTGAAACTTCCTGGCAGATTCAAACTGTGTGCCCGACCGAGACTCGAACTCGGGACATTTACCTTTCGCGGGCAAGTGCTCTACCATCTGAGCTACCGAAGTACGACTCACGTCCGGTACTCACAGCTTTACTTCTGCCAGTATCTCGTCTCCTAACTTCCAAACTTTACAGAAGCTCTCCTGCGAAACTTGCAGAACTAGCACTCGTGAAAGAAAGAATATTGCGGAGACATGGCTTAGCCACAGCCTGGGGGATGTTTCCAGAATGAAATTTTCACTCTGCAGCGGAGTGTGCGCTGATATGAAACTTCCTGGAAGATTAAAACTGTGTGCCCGACCGAGACTCGAGCTCGGGACCTTTGCCTTTCTTTCAGGAGTGATAGTTCTGCAAGTTTTGCAGGAGTGCTTCTGTAAAGTTTGGAAGGTAGGAGACGAGATACTGGCAGAAGTAAAGCTATGAGTACCGGACGTGAGTCGTGCTTCGGTAGCTCAGATGGTAGAGCACTTGCCCGCGAAAGGCAAACGTCCTGAGTTCGAGTCTCGGTCGGGCACACAGTTTAATCTGCCAGGTAGTTTCATATCAGCGCACACTCCGCTGCAGAGTGAAAATTTCATTCTAAATGCAGTCGTGTTAGGAAAGCCCCTCAGAACATACACAGTAGCCCATTTTGCTTCATACATTTACAGTGACCGCATAAAAATACAATATGCAAAATATAACTTTTGTCCCCTGTCTCCCCTTTACAAATTCATAAAATTGTGTCACATATGGGCAGTTCAGTAAAAGATGTCAGGATGATCATCAACAAAATACTGCAAATAACAAGGAACACATTAAATAATTTACTATTATAATTCATTTTAGATTACTACAGATGTGTTAAAAGTGGCAGAAAAGGTAAGCTATATACAGCTGCCTGAGGAGTTGCTCTGTGGTAAGAAAAAAGAGCGAAAATTAGAAGGTAATAAACTGTCTCGACTAGAAAATAGGTGAATACTTAAAATTGGTTCCACAGTAGTTTCAGAAGTTTGCTTCTACATTATTTTATCCAACAGCCAAATTTCACAAAGGTTTGCCTTGTTCATTTAAATTACAACAGTACACCTTCCTAATATTATTCCAATTGCAACATCATCCATTTCATTTTATCTATTTTCTAGTTTAGCACTGAATTTTACATTGTTTTTATCTCTAATATGACAGGCAGTTTTGACAAAATCGTAATCAGATGTAAGTAGTCCGCTACAACATTCATTTATTCTACACTTCAGGCATATAGCAATCGTAACTTCCTAATCCCATTCAAATACCATTATTTCAAATCTTTTAAATGAGATTCACTTACTGCAACACCACCAGACTCACAAATAACATATTGCCAAATTGTCTTATCATTGACAGACAAAATATTACAAGTGATAGCACAAAATCAACTTATACTCTGCCCAAAACATACACTAAGTTGACACAATGAACACCACCATTGTCATCATCTCCATCAAAATGATGATTACAAATCATTACTTCAAATCTCGCCACCATATAAACATATACCACATATGTGACTGCACCCACAATATTATGCTAAGATAGCAATAAGTGTGAAATCCAATCTTTCAGCAAACAGCTCAACAGAAAATCAATTTCAAGACAAATGGACAATAGTTCCCTAACCAAGGTTAATAAGTGTACACATTTTCATCTATTGACTCAAACTGTTTCAAAAACATGTATGGTGCTCTCTACCTGCAAATTATTCACAACATAAACAAAATCATTCTGAAAATGCAAAGTTTCCCCAAATCCACTTGCACTTCTTTAAAATAGTATGATTCTAATATTTCATTAACCTTTTTTTGAATATGGTAATCATTTCGTCTTATGCATCTGTGACTTCAGAAGAAACCAAAATATAGAGAGACATAAAAAAGTTATTACTTATTACTTTATGCAGCAGCATTTTCAGACATATATAATAAGAACACTCCTTTTCCGAAAATATCAGTTTATTTCTCTTTAAGCAAACATGACATGTAAAGGATTTTTTCCCTTTGCTCTAAGATTACATTATAATTTTAACTATTCTTAATCTCTAGTAAACACGTTTCCTAGCTAAGAGAGACTGAAGTAAAAGATTACATTTAAAGCTCAACAGAAGATTAGGAGAAAAGGTGCAGCAGGGAAGGGTGAAAACTTCAGAAGCAATGCTGCTTTGTCTGGGGCCATACATTTACCACACTCATGTCATGATCACATTTTCATGACTCGGTGGGAACATAATCATTAATATCCACACATAGCACTACTTCCCAGTACAGCTTCTGCTTTAATCTCTGTTAGGACTACAATAGTGAAAGTGAGTTTTAACACTTCCAACTCAAAATCTTTGTAACATATTGCAGAGTAATAAACTTTAACTTTCTTTTGACTCTACCCTTTGTAAACTTGCATGTGAATGTAACATAGTCTCTCATAAATTTCCCTGTGACATAGTTTTCAGCATTTTCAAACTATCGTCACAGTAAATACTGTGGAAAGCGCTATAATAAGCCAAAACTTCGTTAAGATGAGAGTGAGTCAACACAAAAATATTTTTGTCTTTTTTTTCTACAGATATTTTTAAGAAATATAACGCTGCAAGTTCCTAACATTTGTTTCGGAAAATCTTCTTTGTTAAATTCTGCAAATTCCATGCAATATTTTGCTATTTTCGACAAGAAGTTGAAATTGAGGAAATTGTGTTTCAGGCGTCATACTACAACTCAAAATTTCGTCTTGTTCTACAGAAGTACTATTGATTACTTCAACTGAATTTTCTCCACCAAAAATAAAACAGTCATCACTGCCGTTGCTATTAGTGTTCCTCTCTTGTATTATTGAATCCGATTTTTGACTCACTCATTCAAATTTAACATTTCCTCACAATATATTTCAATTTAACTTTCTATTTTTCTGAGTCTTTGATTGATTTCCTTCCTATACGCTCACAATTTATCACTGTTTTCTGCTAACTTCACCTGCAGTTGTCCATTGATTTCTAGTAAGCGAGGTGGCGCACCTCATAGCACACCGGACACATCTTTGGGAGGAAGTCAGTTCGGATCTGCATGGATCCACCAAAATTTATGTTTTCCTTGATTTCCCTAAATCGCTGCAGGCAGATACTGGGATGGTTTCTTTGAAAGGGCATGGCCAATTTCCCTCCTCATCCTTGAAAAATTTTGAATGTGTGCTATATTACTAACAACCTCCTTCCATCCTTCATTGCTTTCTTTAAGTTTTGCATCTGATTTTTGAACTATTTGAATCTTGTTTTCTTAAAGTTTTGAATGTAATTGTTCGCCATCATCGTGCATTAATCTTGCTTCCATCTTTTCCAACTGAACTATTAACTATCTCGTTATTTCTTTTAAACCTTGAGTTTTTACCTCGATTTTGCACATCTGTCGCCATCCCACTGTTACTGAGAGTATCTTTCCACCACAGATTTCGTCATTAGCGTTTGCTTTATTTCCCATTGATAAAATAACGTTAAATAAAGTATTTGATAACACTGAACTATTTAAGAAGTATTTTTAATAGGTAATTCATTTCCTGTCCTAAAAACCTATTCAAAAATATATCACAGTGTACCATTCACTAAAACACAACGTTATTAATTACATAACACAACATTGACTTTGAGTGCAGGATCACAAACTCGTCTACTTGCTAGAGTTATCAGAAAACAAATGAAAACCAAGTAAAATCTTAACACAAAATTGTCTTTGGCTCTCCTGTACCATTTCCCAGGAGTAGAACATTCAAAGCTGCTCAAAGTGGTGACACTGGAGACCGATACACTGATGCATTCGTTGACTGAAAGAATTATTTAGTGCTCCCAGTGTTGCCTGCTGAAGAGAATTACAAGCTAGCACCATACGTTCCTACATGTCCTATGGAGTTGTTGGAATATCGCGATAGACAAAGCCTTTATGCATCCCCAAAGAGAAAATTCCAGAGGATTTAAATCAGGAGGCCTAACAGGTCAAGTAACTGTTCCTCCTCGACCAATCCATCTGGCAGGTTACCTTCGGTTCAGAGAACAATGTGCATGCAAGGCATTATGTGCTAGACCTACATTGTGTTGATACCACATAAGCATTCTGGTTTTGAGCGGCACTTCATCCAGAAGAGGAAGAAGAATTCGTCTGACGACGTTGGCATACGCTGTGCCATTTAGACTACCATTGATGAAATAAGGGTCAATAATTGTAGTACCAAGCATCCCACACCAGACTTTAGCTCTCCATTGACGATAATGTTCCACCTGTCTAAGCTATCGTGGGTGGTCACTGGACCAATAATGCATGTTCCTCGTATTTACCTATCCTTTGTTTGAGAAGGAACAATCATTGGTAAATAGAACATTGAAGAAGAAGTTCGGGTTGGTGAGGATTTTCTGTTGTGCCCACTGACAGAACTGTACACGATTCTGGAAATATATATATGGAGATGCATTAAGTATTCACCCATCAGTTGATGTCCAGATGCAATGTCATATAGTCTGACTTTAAAACATATATCGACTGTATTACGCGGGAATTGCTCGCACTGATTGATTTAGGCAATTGGGAGTGGAATACTGTGCTGATTGGTCTTGGAGACTTACAACAACGTTCCGAATATCACGGAGGCTAACAATAAATTTTATCTGGAAATTGTGGAATAGAACCTGGTGCATACGATATTGACGATTGAAACTAAGTTTTAAAATAGTCTAGGAAAGGGATTGCGCTACATGCAAATATCAATACACTCAAATCTGAAATAAAGACAATGAGAGTAACGATTCACATTAACCAGAAAGGATCAATAGGATGGCAGCCGGGTTTCACAAAAAAACTGGTTTCAAAGAAGGATCCTAATAAATTCTACAGACCAGACCAGTCGGTCGATATACTATCTATCAGTACAATCTATTTGAGTGTAACACCCCATCAAACCCTTATCCCCATCAGTGGGAACAAATAATAATGTCGTTGAGACCTCTACCAACGCTATTTACCTACTAGTAACAGTTCAAGCTTTTGACTATCTGGAGCTGAGTATTGTGGACCAGCATAATCGACTTTTCGACTTTCATGCCGATGAGATTATTGTACGGCTGCATTTAAAGCAGGGCTGCAGTGACATTGTAGCTGCAGAGACCCTCAAGCGGTGGTGGCCTTCAACAAGCCAGGGCCTATTGACGGCAAAAGCGATGACCTTTAAGTTGCCGGATTGGAAGGTTCAATCAGTCAGAGATCACAGTATCCCCATATTGACAGCGAAGACAGGATGGGCATGAGGTATGAAACCAAAGTGCTCAACGCACACTGTGGCTCTTCACAACAGTACAACAAGGTGATAATACAAGCAGACTACGAGTTTCTTAAATTGGTGAGTCTGAAGCCATGCAATGACATCGTTCAGTATAACTAGCCAGATGGAATATGATGAGTGTATTGTACGCTATGATTACTTCTTGGAGAAACCTTATGCATCAACCACGTTTTAACAAGAGCAATGAAATCAGGACTGTCATCCAACACCAAGACGCTTTAACCCTCACATGCCAGGGTTTCATGTATCTTGATGGATCATTACAAAAAGGGATGGTACTGCTACAGTGGCATCGAACCTTATGCATAATGCTTTAGCATTCCTGTTTCCTGAGGTACGATATGGACTTTATGGGGTCGAGTTCGATTGTACACGCAATGTAGGTGTAACAACTCTTAAAACGTATGTATCCGCTTCTCCTTCGGATATGAACGATTTAGAAAATGCTGGATGGCTCATTGATGAACCAATGGATAGAACAATGGATGAGTACAAGAGATTTACTGCATGTATACCTTTAAAACTGCTTGTGAGATACTCTGAAGACATGTGGTATGGAGTGTAACACATAACAACTCATTCATTCATGGAGCTCAAGAGGAGAATGGGATAACTATATGGAAAATGCCACACATCATTGTATCAGATAAGCAGCGTTTGAAGCTTTTGCAAGTTCTGAATGGTGGTGTATTTCTACCGTTATCTTTCTGTTCATGGGAGGTTTTGAGTATGCGATGCTACCGATTGCAAGCTGACATCATGGTCAATTAAAACTTCCACTCATCTGGAGATGCTCACGTTCATAATACTTGCGTTTCAGACCAATAAAAGAGGAAATATAGCACATGATTCACCAAATTTGATAACTGCAAGTTAACTAATGCCAGAGACTTCCTGAACTCCAAATTCTACCTGTATGATAATTGACACCTGAAGTGGGATGAAGATGTATACAGTCTAGCATATAACATGTATGTGAGGTTCTGTGTTTCATAATGTGAAGTGGAAGTATGTCTATTCATTAGTTGTAAATTCAAGGAGCTGGTGCCAATCATTGTAATAGACTGCTCAAAACAGAAAGAGATAAATAAATCTAGATCTCTAGATGTATGATTTGAATTTGAATCTTTGGCAAATTTCCCAGAACACACTGTAGTGTATGCTTTTGTTATACAGGACCTTGTGGTCAACTACTGCCCTCTCACCTGCGCTGTGCAACAAGTTGTACAAATGAACATGTGCTGCCCCATACCCAGAGCATTCCACAATGGTATTTCATCATTGCAGATGCTCAGGGTTTCTATGACAATGAGCATAGACAGTACATATTTATAGATGTTTCATTCATAACATACACAGAAGATGCAGCTATAATAGATACATTCCCAGCAAACATTGTATCACCAAGATTTTTCAAAGATGTTAAGTGTGTTAAAACACAAAGGAGTGCAAGTGATTAACACATTTCAACTACGGAATTCGCTGGGATGATCCTGGAATACCATATAAAGACATTGTGACATCGCTCCGATTATTCAACCACACAGATACCATCATCTATGTGAAGAGGAAGGAGAACATCACATTGATACGTCGAATATTCAAGTTTTCTACTATTCAAGACCTGGAAGTCTACAGGTGTCCTGATTTCCATCGACTCAAAACACAGAAGAAAATGTGTGAAAAATAGTGCTGTGTCTGCTTATGGAAATGTAAAATATCTGTTAAGTTGGGTGAAAAATTTTCATCTCAAAGTCTGCATATGATTTCTCTTCACCCTGTGCCACTTTGATAGTATACAGTTTTACTCAGATACTATGTCTATAATTCTGTTCACGCACAAGAGATATAATTTTAGACATGTTTGCTGTATGTATGTGGAAGCAGGCACAATCATCTGCAACATGCTCCCATAACCCAATATGTGCAGCACGACAGGCATATCCCATGCAACCATTCTATACATTTTGTTATCTTACATGTTAAACTTCACCATCTTCAGAACTAATATAATTTGTGTCCTGTGAGTCCTTTATATACACAACGAAATAGGGGATAGGATTTTTTGTAAATAACAACGAAGATAAACAGTAACGAATTTTTCATTTATTCAGTTCACACACAAACAATTTGAGTTTTGAGAGACAGTTCAGTTATTGAGATACAGTTCAGTTCTTGAGGTATAGGTCATTTCTTGAGGTACAGTTCAGTTCTTGAGACACAATGTGGCTCTGATATTTCAGTGCAGAGATACTTTTAACTTACATGCTAGTACTAAAAACTAGGCAAAAATCCCTCCCAGCTGCAACATTGGTTCTCCAGTAGCAATGGATGTGAATATTTACAATTTTCCAGATACGTAAGTCTATCGTAAAACTAACACAGAGGTACTTTTTTACTGCAACGAAATTCCACAGTCCCATAGCAGATGTTTTACAATAATTGTGATGGACTGTGAGCTATATATACTTAAAAACTATCCATTCTTGGAGAGTTATCGGCAGGTGAAATTTAAAAGCTATTCTATTTGCATGACGCACTACACATACAGTGTATATAAATAAATATTTAGGTGGCACCTTCGATTGTGTGATATGCATACATTTCTGACTACAGACCTAAGAACTCCACAATTGGCAATACATTCACCTCATCTTTCATAAGGCAAATAATCCCCTTTTTCTGTGGAACAATACCATAAGGATTGTGGGCTGTGTATGAGGATATGCCAGATTCATTACCATGGTACCTCATTACCTCATAAGGATCACAGTTCTTCATTCAGTAGACGAAGCTACCTGTATCCATATAAAGTAACTTTGGATCTGCGAAGTACGTTTTCCCTGACTCATAATGAAAGTGGAATATGAGGAATATAGATAAGTCCAGTATGCACATCTGTTCATAAATAAGCTTCATAAGCTCCACTGCAGTCTTCCCCATCTCCACAGTAAAAAATCTCTCATTGAATATGGCGACCCACTTAAAATTCGGTCCGGCAACGCATTCTCTTATGGCATAACGCCGATCCGATTCAGTTGTAATCAAAATTTCACGACGATCTCTAAAAATTCTCCATTGTTTTGCCAAAAATTGAATTATTCATTCATTTATAAAAATCCTTCTTAAGGGCACACATCATGGAAGCTCTCTGACTCGTATTCAATTGAATATACTCTTTCAGCCAGGGGGAATGCTTGAAGGAGGCAGCCTGAGTGATTCTAACCAGCTCTATCCCCTAGCTTAGACACTGCTGGAATTATAATAGTAAATAATATATTTCCCCTCATTTCCCAGTGTTGTCATCAGTTTTGTGGTGGAGCATCCTCGCAGAATTAGCTGCTCCAGACACAGTGGCAAACAAGATTGTGCATCATGCAAACTAATAGGGTATGTGAGTTCTGCCTCCACCCCGTATCCTACATCAGCATCAGCCGCCATACTGCCCTTGATTTTTCCAACTAATCCCGTGAATTTGTCTGGGCACCTATCGCAACTCGTCAGTTGGCAGTGATCGCTGCATGGCATACCCATATAAGTTATTCACATTCAAGTACATGATGCAATTCAAATCAAGGGATGCAATGAACCTGTCACTCATCTGTGAGGTATTTGCCTTGGCGTGCGTATGGACACATTAGCAAACTCCCCAATGAACCTCTCACTCCAAGAAAAGAAGCATGTTGGAATCAGTCAATAATTTGATGCTGCACTTCCTTTTTTGAAGCATTGTGTCCCAATACAACCCAGGTGCCACGTAATAAAGGGTGGGATACAGAGAATATGTGGTCATCCGTAGACTCTGGAATTTCTCGAAAACATCCGCAAGCAAGCTGACGTCTGTGTCCAGGTAAATCTGTGTATACTGTCCTAAGGTGTAGTTGCTGAATTCAAATCAGGTATTCATTGTATGCTCATAATCTGCATCCATTATGGCACCGCCGTTTACGTTGCTGGAAAATGCAGTTACGTCATGTAGCCTGGTTTCGTCGTGTTTTGCCATGATACCCAGATACTGGTGTGAGAAAACCCCCTTCCTAGCCACAAGTTGAAACTTCTCCTCATAGGGAAAAGCAGCTCGAGTGATGTGCAGTTTTAACGAGTTTCTGGAGTGGTCCCTGCATAAAACGAAGCGAGTCAAGGAAGCAGAGTGTGAGTCTTGGCATCATTCGTTTGGAGAATTAAATATATTTCTTGACACTCTCAGGCAGGACACCGAACTGATTTTTCTCCCAGCCAAAATCAGCCAAGTACTCAACAAGAAAGTGAGTGCATACCCGCTTAAATTATGGTATCTGCCTTGGTCACTGGTACTGCAAATTTCACGTCTTGTGAGCTGCTCCAGGGAACTTCCCTGTAAGATGACAGTGGTCCTTGTGAGGAGTCTCTTGTTTTTCTACTTAATGGCAGCCCACAAACGTGACAGTCAACCATGTTATTGTACAAATCTTCACTCTCCTGAGTTCTGGTCATGGGAACATTGCCAAGGTAAAGCTTATCAAACCTCTATGAAAGTTTTTCAAGCTCAGTGAGAAGCCAACTGCAGGATCGTCCCTGACAAAAGATTTCTAGTGGTTTAGACTTGAAACATAGGACGATACCATTTGGAACACAGAACATATGATATACGTTTTTCTGAAAAGGCAGTATTTGCGGCTGGAGGGTCACTTGCACAGCGTGTCACAGGAGCAAGGAGGCATTAAAAGTTGGCATATATCAGAAACAGACATCACTCCTGATGGTGGGCATTCCGAAACTTTATGAAATTGTTTTCCTCAGTAAGCACAATAACGCCTAAAGGGTCCTTGGAAGGACAATCCACTAGATACTTGCTAAATACTCGCTTCTCGAAAAGGCATTAAAGCACCTTATGCACTATGATCTGTACCCTTATTTTCTTTACACTTATTTTTACTCATACAGAGACTAGAAAATGGGACATGTCTTTGGTCCAAACGTAATGATAATTCCCTATCTCTCTATTTTTCTCAGCATAGAATCTTATTTTTCTCATCATAGAATAAGACCATGTTTACATGCATCCTAAAAATGGTTCAAATAGCTCTAAGCACTATGGGACTTAACATCTGAGGTCATCAGTCTCCTAGACTACTTAAACCTAACTAACCGAAGGACATAACACACATCCATGCCTGAGGCAGGATTCGGACCTGTGACCATAGCAGCAGTGCGATTCTGGACTCAAGGGCCCAGGACCCCTCGGCCACAGCGGTCCGCTCATGCATCCTAGAATCAGTGGCAAATTATGATAAATGGAGGAGGCTGATGACTATACGCTTGTTCTGCTCATCTGACTTGCATTTCTCCACGCCATAAACATGAAGCGATTGTCCAATATTATGAGCCTCAAATTTAGGTATGTTCTGGATCCTAATTTGGAACTCAGTAGCATCAAAGTTATGCCATCAAATGGTTCAAATGGCTCTGAACACTATGGGACTCAACTGCTGTGGTCATCAGTCCCCTAGAACTTAGAACTACTTAAACCTAACTAACCTAAGGACATCACACACATCCATGCCCGAGGCAGGATTCGAACCTGCGACCGTAGCAGTTGCACGGTTCCGGACTGCGCGCCTAGAACCGCGAGACCACCGCGGCCGGCTATAGTTATGCCATCCAGGGATAGTATTTTTACGCAAATGGTATGTACCAGTACACTTCAGACCTTTTGTATAATTTCTTTTGCAAGCCAGGATTGACCATGCAAAACAAGGCTTTTTCATTTTTGACATTAATGCATGCCTTCTTATTCGCTATATCTTTGGGTAAGTCAGTATAGCTAGACTCTCCATTTACTCGATCACAGACATGTATATGGAAGTCCTGTGGCTGAGTGTTTTAGCTGACCCCATAACTTCCATCCAGAAAATCTGGGCCAGTATAGCTCACAACGTGGTCTCACAAAACCACTCAGTGATTGATATGCTCGGCGTTATCACGGCATTATCCTCCCAAAGATAATGAAGACTTGTGCCTTCATCTCCAGAGACAACATTGGCGGATGGGGGGATGTGACAGTTAGTTCCATTTAATGGCAGTATACTGCAGATCATTAACACCTTTAAGGAACCCCGTTTCCACGACGGGAAGGAACGCTCCGGCACACATTTTGACTCTTCGCCACTCATTCCTTATGAAGTCCAGATGCAGCTGATGGTATTAGTTTCTTTACCTTCCTTTCCTTTCTCCCACCTCTACCTTCAATTTACGTAACACAAGCCCAGACAGGATGGACAACATGAGGCCTTGAATTATTTGGTTGAAAGATAATGTCAAAAAGGTCTTAAAAACAGTGGACAGCCATCGACCATGACAATTGGAAATATGGGCGGCTGCTGTCCAACTTACTGACTATGGGCTGCATACAAAATAGCACCCCATACAATGCTGCCAGCTGCTGCCCGTGCGTGGAAACGACAAATGCAGCGTGGTCACCTATGCTCTCCTTGGAGCCTCAACACATGGACACATCTATCGTGATGCTGCATTGAGAATGGCGACTATCCTGAATAGACGATAGTGTGAGATGCCCTGTTTTCGGGTAGGTAAGAAAATGTAAGGATATGGTTGATTAAAAATCAGCTGAAAGTTTCCAAAAATTACAGATCTATGAACGACATAACATATTTTGGTTATATACGTCCGTTTATAGTATAGCTCAGCAGATTAGATTTAATAATTTATGTCAAAAAAGTTTTTCATTTGGGAGTGTGTACTAAAAGGATGAGCAATTTCAAATTCTCTGTCTCTTAATTTCATAAGGAAAATTCGAAATTCCATATCTATAGAAATATCGTTTTATTACAAAAAGTAAAAAAAGTAATATTGAGATATTCCAGTTCGATTACAATAATGATACACTTATAACTACATTTGTAGTTTTCACATTTGTACATCTTCCATCCAGGTTTCTCAGTCCCAGTACACAGCTCATGTACCCAAAGGAAACATTCTAAACACCTTACCCAATCTTCCCCAGATTTATCTTTATGGTATGAGACAGAATAATAGAGGCAGTCCTCATGTGCGCTGTCTTTGTAGTCTGTCAAGAGGAGGGAAACAGAATCCTTAGCAAATGATAACTCATATGTCCATTTTTCTTTCTTCCCCATCCCCCCTCCCCAACTCATTATAGGCGCCTTTTTTTAGTTCTTGCTGATCTTTTGGGTGATTTAGTGTTTTCCCTTTTTGAAAATTATCCTACTTCTTCTAAAATTGCTGTCTAGCATTTTTGCTTGTCTTGAGCTGACGATCTTCCTAAAGCACATTTTCTTCCTACCCTCAAGCCCAGTTTCTCTTCCGAGTTTCCTGACCTTACGTTATCTAAAAGTGTAGATCTTGCCACCCAAAACACTTTAGACGTTTTTAAGAAATCCAATTCATTGCCTTCCTCATACCTACATCTGTCCAGCCATCTCCTGAAAAGAAATAAAAAGCGAAATCTAGAAAGAGGCACATTGGTCAGATGGTCTAAATGGGCACCCTAACAGTATTCGAAACTAGGCACCTTTACCTCTTGACAAACATGGTTGAATTACCGAAACACGTCATGAATTACTGCATTTGAACGCCACTCACAGGTTTCAATAATATATCACCAACAAATAAGACTAAAAAATCGAAGTTCTTACCGTGTGATTGAGTTGCTTAGATTGAAAAACTAAACTAAACTCTACCCGAATACGCCATGAAGGCCCAACGGTACCGACCGGCCGCCTTGTCATCCTGAGCCCACAGGCGTCACTGGATCCAGATATGGAGGGGCATGTGGTCAGCACACCGCTGTCCCAGCCCTATATCAGTTTACAAGACCGGAGCCGCTACTTCTCGATCAAGTAGCTCCTTTAGTTTGCCTCACCAGGTCTGAGTGTGCCCTGCTTGTCAACAGCACTTGGCAGATCGGATGGTCACCCATTCAAGTGCCAGCCCAACCTGACAGCACTTAACTTCGATGATCTGATGGGAACCGGTGTTACCACTGCGGCAAGGCCGTTGGCTGTTGCTTACACTGTGTCTACAAAATATTACATTCTAATGTAAGATATTAAGAAAAAAATCAGCTATAAGCACAGAATGTAGCTGATATTCTTGGTAGTTAGCAGGATAGTAAAATGGTGGCACTGCATGGATTTCATCTAGTTTCCGCTTTGAGAGCACTGTCCAAAGAGAAAATAGCCACGCACCTGCTATTGGGCCACCATCAGAAAACAGGGCACCCTACCCTATGGTGTTAACCCAGTGTACAGCTTCGTCGTTGGACGCACCAGCGTCATCGCACCTGTCATTGCGTCCACGTCTGGGTGAGTCGCCACCGTGGTCACAGTGGTGATAGCCAGCTGAAGTGCTGATCTACTGCTCGTGGAAGCATGGATTGCAATTCATGCCATGTTGATGTTTGTCCATTGCCCCTCTCGTGTTGTTGCAGTTTCAATGGATGGTGTTGTTGATGTAGAGGCAGGTAATTAAAGCCCTGTCTGAGCAGAGTGCAGCCCTCAAGATGACCGGAAAACGCTTTACAGGAAGTCACTGGATGTTGCAACCGTGCAGGAGACGCATTGCATCGCAGTGCCGGTTGTGGCGCGCCTGGCACAGAGCAGCAGGTGTCACGGACCGCCGCCGCCTGCAGAGGGAGATTAGCAGCCCACAGACGAGGAGGGTCGCGGCGGCGCCCTGGCGGTGGTTCACAGCATCACCTGGACCTCTGGCAGGGGACTCAGCGGTGGTCTCGCGTGCCTCGTGGCTGCCGACTGCACCAACCCCTGCTCCGTGCACGGTACATACACCACTGAAGGCTGCAACCACTGATTATGCATCTGATCCTCCTCTCCACTTGTTACATTCGTTCTGTCTGCTGCCACTTGTCCTGTTTCCTTAGACTAATGTCCCTCACTAAGCATAAGTGACAACACATCGGCCAGCCACTGGGAGACAGCAGGTTATGACGGCGTAAACACCGCATCTAGCTTCGTAAATGTCCTCTATTAACGAGGAACAGAATAAGATCGTTCAGGTATAACACAGCTGAAGCCACACACTAGTGATCAGATCCTGCAGGGCCACCAGGTTTCGGAGATGTTGATTGCTATGTCTCATCCGCTGTTCCAAATACACAACTGGGGGAAAAAGTACACCATCGTCAAGGACTGTGTAAGAGTGTTCCTGGAGCCACTCTGCGGAAATTCCAGAAGTGTGGGATGTTGCATTGTCCTGCTGGAATTGCCGACATCCATCTGAATGCACAATGGACATGAATGGATGCACGTGATCAGACAGGACGCTTACATACGTTTCACCTGTGAGAGGCTTATCTAGACGTATCACTGGTCCCATATCACTCCAAATGCACACGCCCCACACCATTACAGAGCCTCCACCAGCTTGAACAGTCCCCTGCTGACATGCAGGGTCCATGCATTCATTAGGTTGCCTCCACGCCCGTACCCATTGAAAGGTGGCTACACTGAGTAACAGCGCCAGAGATTGCGCTGAAGAGTATTATTACACCGCCTCCACTGGCAGTAGTTGTTCAGAGAATGTCGAGAGCAGTTGTAGTACAGAGGTTGCCGTGGGCAGTGCTTGTTGAGAGGATGTCGAGAGCAGTACTAGTTCAGAGGATGTCGCGTGCAGTTATTGTTCTGTTGGGCGAAACAGTAGAGGCTGTTCGGTTGGTGTTATCTATATATGGAAGATGTTGCAATGATCACAGTGTATTTTTCTTCAATATACAGGGTGTCCAAGCTATCTTGTCCACCCAAAATATCTCTGGAACAATAACAGCTATTGGAAAACGACTTTCACCGGTATCAATGCAGGGCTAGGGCCCATGAATGTACATACTTGGAAACATTCTAAAACGAAAGCATATGTGTTTTATAACACACACTTATGTTTTTTTAAATGGACCTCCTATATTTTTTCTTCAGCAATCCATAGCATGAAAAAGCACATACACAATGGCGTTGATTGCATCACAATATTCCCATCACATCCTGAGATATTGAGACGCGAAGTTGATGCTTGAAACACCCGACATGCTCTGCTAGCGCACGTCCTGAGGCTCAGGCGTGAACCCCATGCTGCCCGTAATCGCGATGTGATTGACATGTGTAATCACACTTCCCTACTTATCAAGAGGTCCGAAACGAATAATACGGTCTGCTGCCATCAACTCTCATAAGCACATAATGGTTTCCCTCTTGCACGTTTTATGTATCTATGTACACAATATGAACCAGTACCGATCGGTGTACACCCGTCAGGTTGTCTTATTTATCCTGCACACCCAAAATAAGGTTTATCTAATGCGTTATATTACCCATTGTGCCTGTCGCGCAAGGCCTGGCTCTACCTAGTCAAGTGTCCAACGTAGTTCCCACTACTGCCACAGTTACCACTTCGCCTTGTTTATGATTTGCGAGACGTGCAAACTCCTGTACTCCACCACCCTCCGAGGATCCCATTTGTTGTTGCTTTGGCGTGCAGTACACCACTTGCCAGTGTAGTCATGCATCAGAGTAATCTAGTGACGGCACGGAGGTAGTAAACGTTGTGAATAAACGTTGTGTTGTGGAACTTATATTGTACAGTATAATGTAGACACATGAAGATGTGGTAGAAATGCTGCTGATCTATGGAGAATGTACGTTGACCGGAAATACGTTATGAGATTGCTTGTTTGTTGATAGTATTGTTAGCGAACATTGTGATTATTGAGTTAATATGTCTTTTTTCTACCCTACTCTACATACCTGTACTGTACCCTGTTGTAGGTGGACGAAATGCTGTTCAGGCAGAACGACTGTACAGAAGACGATTCCCTGACAAGCCATCGCCTTCGCGCCGGATGTTTGGTCGTCTCACATCTCGTCTACGTGAAACGGGAAGCTTAAATCCAAGACCTCGACATCTTCCTAGAACACGCACAGATAAATGTGCTGAAGTTGCTGTGCTCGCTACCATAGCTGTGAATCCTCAAATCAGCACACGTCAAATTGAATGTGAAGTTGGTGTGTCGAAATCAAGTGCACAGCGTATTCTTAAACGTCATAAATTTCATCCTTACCATGTTCATTTACACCAGGATCTTCATGGAAATGACTTCCGCAATAGGGTAACATTTTGTCGGTGGGCTCAGCAAAAACTTCTGACTAATCCAAATTTTTTTGCAGATGTTCTCTTTACCGACGAGGCATCATTCTCCAACAAAGGAATTGTCAATATGAGGAATATTAATTATTGGTCCGCAGACAATCCAAAATGGCTCCGTCAGGTAGAGCATCAACGTCTGTGGAAAGTTAATGTTTGGTGTGTCATTATTGGAGATACCATTATCGGACCTTTCTTTATAAATGGCATCCAAAATGGCAGATAATACTCCAGATTTATACGACACAATCTTCCTATTCTCTTGGACACTGTACCTCTGAACCGGAGAATGGTCATGGGGTATCAGCATGACGGATGCCCTGCACATAACGCCTTACGAGTACGACGACTTCTGAACCGTAAGTTCCCTGGTACTTGGATTGGACGAGGTGGCCCAGTTAGGTGGCCTTCCTGATCTCTGGACCTTACACCGCTGAATTATTTTCCTTGGGGAGCAGTGAAGGATGCTGTTTACCAACATGAACCAACAACACCAGAGGACATGAAGCAACGCATTATTGATGCTTGTACAGCCATCAAAGAGGAAACAGTAGCACGAAGTAGGGCATCCTTCATCTGCAGAGTGACCCTATGTATGCAAGCCAATGGGCATCACTTTGAGCATGAGATGTGAACGCTATGTTTAGTATGTAGTGCTGGTATCACAGTGGAAGTTTCTACAAAGGGCCATTTTACCCAGTGATGTTAAGAAACATTTGTTTGCAACAATTTGTCATTTAACGCATTAGATAAACATAATATTGATAATTATGTGATAATAAAACTAATTGGTTAAACATGTTTACATTCATCTTCTATGTCCAACCTGAACTTCCCAAATCAAAACATTTTTACCTAAACAATGGTAAAACTCATAGCGTGTAGGCTTTCACGGCCGGCGTCTTCAGTAATTAAAACTTATGGGCTAAGAGGCCGTGGTCCAATAATAGAAATACTTCTCCCTGCCGTTTCGTTGCCAGCTGCGGGCAACATCATCTGAGGTGAGTCTACGACTGGCTGCTAGGCCGTGGAGGTCCTGTTTATATAGAGCGCGTAGAGGGCGCCACCACTCGTCACGTGTTGTCAACAGTAAAACTATCTCTGGCTGGCGTCATTACTCTCGATCGAAGGTAATCGATTGTCACATCTTTGGTACAGAGTCGATCGCCATATCTTATCTAGCTTCAAGCCTCCTTCTTTCCTGTTAAAATTATTGTGGTGTTTTAACAGGAAAGAAGAAGGCTTGAAGCTAGATAAGATATGGCGATCGACTCTGTACCAAAGATGTGACAATCGATTACCTTCGATCGAGAGTAATGACGCCAGCCAGAGATAGTTTTACTGTTGACAACACGTGACGAGTGGTGGCGCCCTCTACGCGCTCTATATAAACAGGACCTCCACGGCTTAGCTGCCAGTCGTAGACTCACCTCAGATGATGTTGCCCGCAGCTGGCAACGAAACGTCAGGGAGAAGTATTTCTAATATTGGACCACGGCCTCTTAGCCCGGAAGTTTTAATTACTGAACGGTAAAACTTTTAGTCCGCTTACTAAAACCATCAACATGAATTTTACTATTACGAGTGAATGATTAACTGTCACTTGCGCTAGATCTACAGTAAAGTAAAGTTTTAATGTTGAACAGCATTACCTTTTTAGTAACGGATTAACGATAGGCGAAGTTAACTTTGTTACAGAACCGCATCACCCCTAGCCTATGGGATAATACCTGCTGGAATGTACGACGTTAACGCAGAATGGCAGCAGACCGTATTATTCGTTTCGGACCTCTTTATAAGTAGGGAAATGTGATTACACATGTCAATCACATCGCGATTACGGGCAGCATGGAGTTCACGCCTGAGCCTCAGGACGTGCGTTAGCAGCGCATGTTGGGTGTTTCAAGCGTCAACTTCGCGTCTCAGTATCTCGGGATGTAATGGGAATATTGCGATGCAATCAACGCTATTGTGTATGTGCTTTGTCATGCTATGGAATGCTGAAGAAAAATTATAGGAGGTCCATTTAAAAAAACATAAGTGTGTGTTAAACAACACTTACGCTTTCGTTTTAGAATGTTTCCAAATATGTACATTCATGGGCCCCAGCCCTACATTGATACCGGTGAAATTCATTTTCCAATAGTTGTTATTGTTCCAGAGATATTTTGGGTGGACAAGATAGCTGGGACACCCCATATATATATATATATATATATATATATATATATATATATATATATATATATATATATACAGGGTGGGTGTAAACGGTATAAGGCGCCAAAATTATACAGATGGTACATCTCGGTGTGCTTGACAAAAAATTCTAATGACATTTTCTTGTATAATGTACTTTATTTTTGAATTATTATATCCTAATGTTCGTAGGATAGGTAGTATACGCAACCAACAGTACACGGCGTGCCGAGCTTATTGCCTACAGCAGGGCCGGCCAGAAATTCTGCACGCGTGTGGTGCTCCTGCATGTGTACAACTTCCGGGTCACAGCGTGCACGCCGTAACTGTCAGCGCTCATGTAGTGCATGTTTCTACGCACAGATGTCGCTTTATCCACTTGCTGGGATACTCTGTACCAGCGCATTCTAGTGCTCTTTCGACAGCTTGCAAGCCAACCATGGGAAGGTATTTCGTGTATTAAACATTTAAAATACTGTCACCGTATACTCATTGAGATGTCTACTTTTATGTTAACAGTTTAACCCAGTAAGACAAGTAATACAGTTAACAACCGTGCGTTTTTATTAAGGCAGCTTGACTGACGGCACGTAAATAAGCATAATGTTTTTGATCTAGTACAGGCGATCATTGTAGGCAAAACCACCCCTTCTTTCTGCCTCCTTGATTTCTATCTCACCATCTATGGCAGTCCTATCGCCCTCACCCCCACCCTTAAGTACCTTGGCGTCACCCTCGACCGTCGACTCTCCAGGACCCCCCATCTCCGGACAATCCAAGCCAAGGCTCGCTCCCGACTCCCGTCTCCTCAAGCTCCTTTCCGGCCATACGTGGGGTCTGGACCCCTCCACCATACTCCACACCTATAAATCCCTCATCCGCCCTATCCTTTGTTACGCCCATCCAGTCGGGATCTCCGCCCCCCCCTACCTTTTATAAATCCCTTCAAATCCTTGAACGCCATGCTGTTCGCTTCACCTATCGCACCCGTCTTCCCTCCCCCACGCGGATCCTGTACGATCTCATTCCATTCCCCCACCTCCTCCTTTTCCTTGAAAGGATACGGATCCTGTACACCGCCCGCAAACTCGATCCTCCTCACCCGCTTGTCTCGCCCATCCTCTCCCACCCCCGCCCCCTGCCGCACCTGTATTCCCACGTCCCGCCTGGTCTCCATCTCTCCACCCTCCTTACCCTCTCCCAAGGTGGCTTCTGCCAGCTCCCTCTCCCTGATGATGCCCTCCTCCCCTCCATCTACCCCTCTTACCAATTTTGATCCTCCCACCCTCTTCCTGTGTTTGCACCTTTGCGAACCCTCCCTCCCTTCTCTCCCTCTTCCCTCCCTCCTCTATATCTCCCCACTCCTCCCCGGGCTTCCCCTCCCCTGTCCCCCTCGTCCTCCCCACATCTCCTCAGCCATTGGCATCCTTGTTCTCCCCTCTCCCCCACCTCACCCTTATTCCCCTCTTGGCGGGTCCGTGGACTTGCACACATTATGTGGACATTCGCGCGCTGGAGATCATCGCCATCAGTGTCTCGTGTGTGCCGTCGTGTTTAATGTTCAGTGTTCACCGTCACACTCCATCGTTCACCAGTGCCATCGACATCTTCAGTGTTTGTGCTTCGTGTCAACAGTTTGTAGTGTGGATTGTCATCGAGTGTGAACGGCTTCATGTTTTTATGTTCATGTGTCTACGGTTTGTTTCCCCACCATTTTGTTCCAACTCTTGTGTCTTCTCTGTTTTTATCATTGTACTATCTTTGGCTGAAGAGCGGCGTCTTGTGCTGCTGCCAGCTTACCTGTTCTACGGGTTTTAAAATCACAATAAAGAAAAATTTGATCTAGTATTTAAGAAATAGAGCACTTAGCGACTTCGAACGAACCTTAGTCACGACTTCAAATAACATTAAACCAATGCAAGGTTTCCTATAACTAATTCTCGGTGCCCTCAGTTACACCCACATAATTTCTATCTCGCTGACCTCTAGATGATCACCTGTACCATTATTGCTATATCTTTCATCAGTTCCGTCTGAAATCTGCGTAATAACCGACAATTAGATGAATGTTATGTTTTATCGAATTGAACTGAGCGTAGCCCTTCACACATTAAAAAAAAAAAAAAAAAACCTAAATGTAAGTATACAACAAGCAGTTTAATGACCAATTTTCCTGATAATAATGTAACATTGAGCATAATGAGGCAATAAGCACAGGTAGTAAACAATAATTTTTAATTATGAAAGGAATAAATCCAAACACCGCTTATCACTGATCATGCGAAATGATATATTTAATATCGGGCACAAAAGCACCGCTCATTGACAAACGCAAGCAATTGCGGGAGATTTTCATCACTGATGCTTGTTCGAAACGACCGAGAACATAGATCTGCCGTCCTTTGCTTTTTCACAGTACCTGCCATTTCTCAGTACTTCTCTGTTAAGGTTACAGTCACCAGGGGTAAACGAGACTGGGTATGTTGCGCTCTTGCTTGTATCACATAAACAAGGAAGAGGAGCCGCCGCCGTTCATTTAGGACACATGTCTAATAACTGATGTCGCTGTCGCTCGCTGTCGCACATGTGCGCACATGTGCAGCACTTCCCCACGTCTAGACACTGTGCTGCGATTGGCCGGCCTTGGCCTACAGTGATGGAGCGGCCAGAGAAAGGCAACGAGCCGACCAGAGGATTGAAATCATTAGACGTGTACAACGACGTGGTGTGATAATCAGGTGGTACCGAAAAAAGGAATGTAAACGGTTTTTGAGTTGTCAAGAATGTGTAATTCGCTTTACGTGAATTGAATACAACCAGTCTGTTTCTCAACAAGTCGATAACGAAGGTCGTAGTAGTAATGACAAGCTAATATCAAACTCAATGTATTTCCATTAGTACAAATTCAATCAATCACCAAGTAGATAGTTGAGCATTAATTACAATTAACTGACAAGCTAATATCAAACTCAATGTATTTCCATTAGTACAAATTCAATCAATCACCAAGTAGATAGTTTAGCATTAATTACAATTAACTGTTTCACCTTTTTACGGCGATGCCATAACGAATACTAAATTCACATTATTTTCCTTCTGTACAACAACATCGTAACGAAAAGAAAACCCATTACTTCGTTTCCTCTTACACCAATACTACAATAAATATTCGAAATGACCACCATTCGCTTCTACACATGCTTCATTACGGTGAACCCAGTTTCGTCGCACTCGTTCACACACATGCACATTGGCCTTTATGGTATTGGCAGCATCTAAAATCTTCTGCGTCGATTCGTCCACATTATTTACTGGCTCAGCATAAACAAGTTCCTTCATATGGCCCCAGAAGTAAAAATCCAGTGGATTTAAATCAGGGCTGCGTGCTGGCCATAGACGTGGACCCGAACGCCCGATCCATCGTCCTGGAAATCGACTGTCCAAAAATCTGCGTACTCTGTGACCAATGTGGGGTGGAGCACCATCGTGGAGGACCCACAACGTTGGTAACAATGTTTCCTCTAGAAACGTTCGGTAATAGTTACCAGTCAAACGTGCAGGTAAAACATAGGGCCCAATAATGTAATTATCGAGCATACCCGCCCACACATTTACGGAAAATCGTCGCTGAAAATGTGTTGCCACTACGTGGCGAGGATTGTGTACACTCCACGTGTGCATGTTATGGAAATTAGTTATTCCGTCGCGAGTGAAACACGCTTCATCTGTGACGAGTATTTTGTTGACAAAATCATGCTGCGCACTGTGTAACAAAAACCACTCTGAGAATTCACGTCGTGGAGGGAAATCTTGTTCTTCCAATGCTTGTACGCTTTGAATGTGGTAAGGCCGCAGGCGCTCCTCTTGCAAAGTGCGATGAACGACAGTGTGCGGTATACGCTCGTGGCGGGCGATGCTTCTAGCACTCTGAGAAGGATCCTCCTGGATGCAGTCCAGAATTCTTTCCTCAGCTTCCAGTGTATGATCGGCGAGTTGTGGGCCTCTGCCTTCTGCGCGGGGCAGTAAAGAGCCAGTGTCTCTCAATCTAAGGAAATTAAATACGTACTCTTCAGTTGTATTCTGTCATGATGTAACAAAAACGGAAAGCATTTCAGAACAGAAGATACGTTTCGCATACGAACGAAAATTTACAAAGGTGCCGATAACTACTGTACTTTATTAAGATGCACATGCATTATAATCGCATACAAGTAGAGAATTACAATGACACAAACCTTTGGTGCACAGCAGCAAATGTCTTTCGTGCAGGAAGTCGTCGTTGTGGGAAGCGTTCCCCATTAATTCGTACAGCTGCCCTTGCAACACCTTTGGCCTCGCCATAAATTAAATGCATATCGCATAGTTCATCTATAGTAAATCTCCTTTCCATCCTGACAATATATATATATATATATATATATATATATATATATATTGCAACGTCCCCTTAAAAAAATTATACGTTACTGCTTAAACTGAAACACAATATTTTTAGCGCAACGCAGTCTGACTTTCAATAATCCCAGCAAAAGAATGGCCCTGACTAACATTAACCTATACCTTTCAAAAATTACTTACCTCACAAAAATCTTCGTTACACGAACTACTGCAATACAGCGAGCGCCAATACTGCCAGCTAAATAAAAGATTCTAACTACTGAAGCCACTAACTACTGATAGGCATATTTAGCAAATGAAAGATTTTGACAGAGAACAAACAGTGTATTTACCTTAATAGTGTTCAAAAGTCAAAATATATATATCAGTTCATGACATCCAGTCTTACAAATTTACTGTCTCTGTCCAGATCATCCGCTCTCAAATTTCCACCATCTCTCTCCCCACATCCACCACTGCTGGTGGCTCACCTCCAACTGCGCAACGCTATGCGCTGTTAACAGCCATCTGCCCAACACTACAATAGCAACTATTGCAACAATGCCGACCAGTCTCAGTATGCACACAGCACAGTCAGTGATTTTCATGTAGAGCACTGTGTGGCGTTACCAATAAAAAAAGCCTACTTTCATAGCCCCCATGCTCCCCACAAAAATTTTTACAGATTGGTTTGGGCAGTGGCCAATACAAAAAAAAATGGCTCTGAGCACTATGGGACTTAACATCTATGGTCATCAGTCCCCTAGAACTTAGAACTACTTAAACCTAACTAACCTAAGGACAGCACACAACGCCCAGCCATCACAAGGCAGAGAAAATCCCTGACCCCGCCGGGAATCGAACCCGGGAACCCGGGCGTGGGAAGCGAGAATGCTACCGCACAACCACGAGATGCGGGCAGTGGCCAATACAGATTTGAAAAAAAATTTTCATAGTTACGATAACAAAGATATCAAATGCACAGACTTATTGATACGCTGTTAGTCAAAAGCAAAAATTGTTCTCATAAAGACAGTCCTGATCATTTATCACAATAGTAATTACAGTTTTTTTTCACAAAGCCTCATTAGTAAAAGAAATTGCGCACAGAAGTAGTGGATTTCCATGCAGTCTTGAAGAAGTAATGTTGTCCATCCAACAGAAAGACAGTGCTGACTCTTGACATGCAGACAGGTAATGGACCACAACAGAGCAAACCCACAGCAGAGTCAGTCGAAGTTGAAGACTATTGGTAGGTAGGTCATCACAGAGCAGACCACTGTAGTCTTGTTAGAGATTACTGTATTGGTGGGCCACCAGAGGTGTAGACCCATTGCAGTCCTTGTAGAAATAATGGTATTGGTGGGCCATCAAAGATGCAGACCCACTGCAGTCCTTGTAGAAATAATGGTATTGGTGGGCCATCAAAGATGCAGACCCACTGTAGTCCTTGAAGAGACGGCCAGCAACCATCTGTTGCGACTGTGCAGGAGCACAATCACCATCGAAGAGTCTTGCAGACAATATAGCAAGTCCATAAACCACCACTTCTGCACTCACAGAGTTTTTGCAATTGTCCTTAGAACCAGCAATGCTGTTAACCAGTCCCTTGCTGAATTATCAACACACATGCAAGCACTAACAGTACCAACTTCTCACATACTGTGCATATATTATGACCAACAGAAACGTGTGCAGTGAAATGATACTTAATTTGAAGAACTGGTGTCTATACAATTATAAATTTACAACATAAGAATACAATGACAAAGGTACAAAATACATCAATAAAGAACATAACAGTACAGATAACATTTGTAGTAACACAGGCTTTACAAAATAATAGAAATAAACATATACATCAGTGTTACAGGAATTATGACATAAGTAAATATATAAAATAATGAGAATAGTTTTCAAAACATGAATTTCACACATGAGCATTGAAACAGAACGGAATTAATAATGTCTAAACATCTTTACAAAGTAAATAACATATTATTAATGCAAATTATATTTGAGGATAACAGTATTCCTCATCATAGTGAATGTAGCTTAGTACTAGAAAAATTCTACAACATAAATCTTATTAGTTAAACACATAACGACAGGAAAAACACAAATGCACAAGAGTACACAAACACATAGCAGAATAACACAGGAGGAAAGGACAGGGTTTTTTTAGTATAATATTTGGTACTGCAGTCCAACCCAAAACTTCATTCCACAGATCTTTCGTCTTATTTCAACATTTGTTTCCACCAAAAAAATCCTATCGAAGCATGCTTTCTGTATTTATATGTTCACATATTTCTTACCTCATTATTTATTTTCCATTATCTTACCTCATCATATATTTCCAAGAAAATCCTACCTAAACCTGTTTTCCCTAAACCCTACTTTTTTGTTCATATCCTCTTTCAAAATACTTTTTTGGCCAAACCATTTTCTTATAGCTTCTCGATGCATTTCTTCCAATTCATCACAACTCGTTCTCTTATATAGCCTACCCCATCTTAAGCTAACTTAAATCTAATGAGCTCAGATGCATAAACTAAGGGATGAGGCAATGCAGCGGCACAAAACAACACAAACAGCAATGACAAAAAAATGGAAATTGGCATAGCAAGCAGCAGTAAATGTAATAACTTATATTTTAACATGACAAGCCCACAAGCAGAAAAAATAGTACACTGAAGACAACAATGCTGATAAGGGAAATGTATATTCACATCTTAACATCTATGTAATTAAAGTGGTGCACCACAAAAACTTATTCTACAAAAAATTACCAAGTACTTGAAAAGAAAATTATATATGCAGTTACTGTTATTAGTCCCTTCTTGTTGTTCTTTCCTTTCCAAGTGCTTTTTCGAAGAATGTGGATCATAAAATTATTGTTTAATACATCTGATGACAGAAAGATTAGCAAATGCATTTAATTTTATTTTATATAACCAATACTGCAACACAGCTGGAAACCAGATATCAAATGAAATAAGCAACTATGTAAAGCAAAGCTTAAAAACATCATTCAATAGCCATGTGGCATTTCATAAGTCAGTAGAAATTCTCTCAAATCTCGTAGAAAGACACTTGTCATAATCAGTTGTGCAGATGTAAGAATATTTCCCATCAACTCATAAGCATATCAGCAAGTAGCAGAAAGTACATGCACCACAGTATAATCATATGTTTCCAAGTAATAGCGTGTCATATTTGCGATGCTTTCTCCAAAGGAATGTCAATAGCAAGGTTAATGGCCTCTTTTTTCTCCACCTAATGGCTTTTTCTCCAGGTGGCTGGCACAGCTGGCCGCTCACAATGCATTACGTCAAGGTCACTTGGCTTTCTTACCGCAATATTTACGACGGCAATTTTCACTACAGTGACAGTCTCATAGAAAAAATTTCACAGGTCGACAATTAGCGTTACAAATGTGTAGAAACAAAATCCTATAAATATAACAGTGTCCAAAAAATTTTCGTCGGCATTGTAATACATTCACCCATTTACACACATTTCATAACTCTTAAAGTACGATTCTTGGTTTCCAACATCCTTTTTCACAAATCAGCGTCCCTAACCACTACTCATTATTCCTTACCTTATTACACATATACATATTCGTCGACATTCTTCAATATTTCATCATTATAAATATGTAGCATAATCAAATTCCTCATATAGCATCAGCTTATTGATCATAAAGATACCTCAACAGCATAATACACATTGTCGTCGTAAAAATAACATCATAACACCTCAGTAAAATCTCAAAAGCGTCGTAGCTTTCTGCAATAATGTCAAAACCTTAAAAAAACTCTCTCCTCATATCAATAGTGTCATCTACCTCAAACGTACTTTAAAAATCATGCTCCCTTACCAAATACGACATTCAAAGCTCTCATAGTATCACAATGGTTCCGAAAATAATATGAACAGTTCACAAAGTACAGACAAAATACAATTTCATAAGTGTGAAGTTATCCAACTGTGTAATTAAGTAAACAGCTATCACTGATGTAGTAAAAAAAAAGTTTCTCTCTCTCAGTTAAATGATCAGATAGCTGTGTAATTCTGTGTTACAGAAATATGGTACTGATGTGTAAAGTTGTATAAGCAAATACCATATTAGGTAGGGCTCCTTGTGCTTGCCAAACACATGGTACACAAAGTAAGTGTGTACCCCCTGAGCATTAACGTAATTATAACCTCAGGTATTACAGATTACAGCAATGGAATGAAATGTATCACGGAAAACCTTTGTATCATTTAAGTACAAAATTAATCACTCAAATGCGTGTCCCGTAGCGCTAAATGTGCGTCTTGCTGTAAGATAATTCTGTGGAAGTGTCGTAGTTATCGTCCTCTGTAAGCAAAGTTCTGCTGAAGTCAATGTACGCACCTCCCCATAAACAAAAGTGAAATGCTTTGCATATAGATATCTTAGTTATTACGCTTATTCCCGTGATGAAGAAAGTACTGTGCTGTAACGTATTGTTGTGCTACGGAAAAGGCTGTCTCATTGTAGCTATACCACAAAAGTTACTACTAAAACATGTTTTACTTTCCAGAATAATACAGAAAAACTGTGCAGATATAAAACAGATACACCGCAAAAGCAACTATGTAAATTGTCACTCATTAGCAGTGTAGTGATATAAATCGTGTAGCTGTCAAAGAAACCAAATACTAAGTGATATTTAATCTCACAGAAAGTACTTCAAATAAAGAATTTATTTTCAAGTAAACCAAATGTTGCATTAAAATCTCGTTAGTAGTATATATTCTAAATATGTAAGCCTTATAGTCGTTACGTAATCGTGCAGCTAACCAGCAAGAATGTACACACACAGTAACACTGTGTCCTCTGTTCACTATAACAATGCATTCGTAATTACTTGTCTAAATACGTTCCCTAGGTTATTGACTTGATAGTTCACTTTAAAACATAGTTGCATGTTAACAGTTTCTAAGTCTGACGACGTGTACTAGTAATTTGAAGTGAAAAGTTTTATGGCAAAGACAAAGATAGAAAGCAGATTATCTCTCAATAAGCGGTTTTACATGTGAAATGTGGTGCAATCCTTTAGTCTTCATAGTACTCAGAGTTTGAACTTGAACGCAATTATCATGCGGTATACGTCGGTAAAGAATACTGGAATTTTTCTCAAGGCTAGCCTCTATGTTATTTTTCTCAGAGCCAGCCGGCGCAAGTGGCTGCCTGCAGTGCGAGTCATTGTCTGTCTCTTTGTTGGCGTGCGTCGTTATTGGGATTAGGAGACCTAACTTGTACAAATTCACCTTGCCGAGAGGGCCCTGCTCTGTTTGAATCCCGCCAATTCTGATGCAATTCAGGTCTGTCGTTACGATTATATCGTCTGTCGTCATGTCGGTAGAATCCATAATTTCTTTCTTGTCGGTCACGTGGTGGAGAATTTCTCTCGGAATCGTAACTGCACGGTGGACCATTGTGTCTGAAGTTATTCTGTCTCCCTTGATAATAATTGTTTTGGTTCCCATATTGTCTGTTTCTATGGTTATCTCTGTCATATTCATTAGTACGGAAGTGCGATCTTTCTCTGTAACGATTATTCTGCCAACGGTTGTCATACGGGTGATGTCTGTTTTGGTCACGATTTACATTGTAAGAATAGCCTAGTCGTGTCCAGTTATTATTTCTGTCATCGCGGAATTGTGACGGGTGTCGCGTCCCGCGGTTGTCAGTGTCAATGTCCAATTCTTGTAACAGTTTCAGAAAAACTTCAATGTCATGTTTGCATCGTCCTGACAAAATAATATGTCGTAAATGTACAGGTAATTTGATTAAGCAAATGCTGATGAGTTCTGAGGGGCTGTATGGTTTTGACAGGTACTGATTCTTGTGCAACATGTCTTCGAAATATTTCACAAGACTGGAGAATTCAGATTGTTCGAAATGTTTCATCATTATGATGCTATGTTTTACTCGGTCTTGTGTAGCCTGAGACCAATATGCTGAGAGGAAGGAATGACAAAATTCTCCTTCACTGTGATAATCGTGAATGACCGACCGCATTCTTACAGCTGGTTCATTCTCTAAGTAGCCACACATAAATTCTAATCTGTGCTGCAATGACCGGTTGGGAGGAAAACATTGAGAGAATTGATGAAGCCATGCTCGTGGATGAATGTCGTTGCCAGAATTCTTAAATGTTTTGAATTTACGTGTAGTAATGAACAGCTTATAGTCAAAATCATCGTGTCGGCGAGTCGCACATCGCTCATTGTTACTTCGTTTCCGCGGTTCCATCTCAAAATTCAGTGCGCCTTGCCAATTTCTTTCATAATTTCCGAAGTGTCCTGTGTTATTATTTTGTGGTTGTTCCGTATTTCTATGTCCCTCTTCCCGTACTGGCGCGCGAGTGTCCTCTGAAATATGTAATTCTTGTATTACTTGTGCCAACTGATCTTGTACTTCCTGGATTTCTCTTTTGTACAGTGTATTGATTTGATTTTGATTTTGTTTGAATTTTCTAATTTGTTCATACTCTTCAGTGTCAGTGAAGGCTACACGTCTTGTGTCATTCAGATTATCATCTACCTTTGTAGATAAGTTAGTGAACTGATCTGAAAGTTCGGCTACTTTATCCGATAGTGAAATAACTTCTTCTGTGTGTTTTTCTGAACCAAGTTTCAGAGTGTCCATTTGTGTTGAAATCGTATCTACTGTGTCCTTTAAGTTTTCCTGAATTTTTGGAAGTTGCATAACCGAATCGGTAGGTGCCACTGAGTCAATTTTAGCTTGCAAAGTCTCATGATTTTCATGAACAATAGTTTGCAGTTCCTTTATGGCTGCTTCGTGATTCTGTAATGCATTTTCATGCCGCGAAAAAATAGGTTGAAAATGCTCACAAATTTGTGTTTTTAGGTCATTACAGACTTTTTGACATTTCGATTCAATGTTATGTAACTCAGTAGTTAAATCTTCACGTGTTTGTTCAAGCGTGGTGTCTAACTTCCGAAGATTTTGTTCCATTGTGTCTAACTTTTGTAGCCTTTGTCCCATTTGTTGCATTAACTGTAATAACAATGCACTGGTGTCTGAAACATGTTCCTCAGTGCTATTCGGCAGTGCATTTGAACCGGAAATATTCGCATTTTGAAAAGCAGAAAATGTGTCTTGACTTATTTGGGAAAACGGTGAGGACGCAAAACCTGAATCTACAGTATTTGCAAGATTGTGCCCTGTCATTTCGGATTCCTGAGGCGAGCTGTTGCCGACCGATCGATCGATAATGCTTCCCTGTTCACTATTTGTTTCATTGTCTACACCATTATTTGCCGCCCGCTCCATTTCCCTATGCGCAATTACCAAATTACTACTTTGAATGTCTGTTAATTCATTACACAATGGTGCTGATAAGCTACGCTCGTCGTCACTATTATTTCTCAGTTTACTTTGGAGCCTAGTGTTACGTTTTTCACACGCCATAATTATCACGTATTTCACACGATAACACAGAAAAGCACAATTCGAAGAGCAAAATAAGAAAACACATTAACATAGCACTGAAAATAATATCTACTTAATTGCAAGCGCAGCTGCGAAATACTTGGTGCAAATCTACATGCATGTCACAACTGTTTTACTGTACGACAATGAAAAACTATAACTACAAAGGAAATTCTCTCTATGATTACGCGCTAGCAATAAACAATAGCTACACTAATTACACAAACTACAAGAAAAAATCATAAGATTCCAGTGAGGTATCCTCGGCTAAGGGTCGACATATGAAACGTCCCCTTTGAAAAATTATACATGACTGTGCTTTTTGACACACAACATTTTTAGCGCAACGCAATCTGACTTTCGATAGTCCCTACAAAAGAATGGCCCTGACTAACATTAACCTATACCTTTCACAAATCACTTACCTCACAAAAATCTTCGTTACTCAAGCTACTGCAATGCAGCGAGCGCCACTACTGCCAGCTAAATAAAAGATTCAAACTACTAAAGGCACTAACTACTGATAGGCATAGTTAGCAAATGAAAGATGTTGATAGAGAACAAACAATGTATTTACCTTAATAGTGTTCAAATGTCATAATATACATATCAGTTCATGACATACAGTCTTACAAATTTCAAAACTCCGCCATTTCTGTCCCCACATCCACCACTGCTGGCGGCTCACCTCCAACTGCGCAACGCTACGCGCTATTAACAGCCAACTGCCCAACACTACAATGGCAAATTCCAACAATGCCACCCAGCCACAGACTGCACACAGCACAGCCAGTGATTTTCATACAGAGCGCTATGTGGCGTTACCATTAAAAAAACCTAAACAGCCTACTTACAAATCTAGTGGCCAACATTGCACTGGGCTGTGCCAGAACAATTTCTTACAGGAGCAGATATATACGCGTTATCCAGCGACATCATTGAGGTAAGAAAATTTCAGTTTATTCAGAATGATTTTTCAGGGCCGTGACGCAGTACTTATTAAAAAGGTTACTTTCCGAGATTTCTTTTGAAAGGTTATATATGAGTCACATTTTTATTGCGAGGTTAGTCATATTTTTGTTGGGAGGTTACGGAATTTATCTGTTCGGAGGTTATACTTGGCGTACGGGATTTATCTTTTGGGAGGTTTCAAACCCTTACCTATGACCAAGTCACAAATTTTGGTGGGATGAAGAGGCTGAACACACGGTGCTGTGGTGGCAGGAAAAAATATTGCTTTCACATTTGGTAAGTTTTCTGCTGTAATGACAAGGTTCGTTATCTAGAAAAAGTAGGATTTTACTTTTCTGAATGCTCATTCTTGAATTTAAGTTATTCAGCCAAGAACGAAAGAAAATCCATGAATTTTTATTTGCGTGCCAAGAGACACTAATAAGCAAGGAAATGTCATTGTTGTTGAAGCACCGTAGACGATTTGTTGTATGTGTCAGTAGTGATTCGCCTTCTCCACCGCGTAGTTAGCACAAAGACCGATCGTTAATCTTTGTTTCGCCATTTGCCGCCTTTGCACTGATCGCCCTTCACAGTTAGTGTTTTGTCCCGAATAGCTTTCACAAATAGACCAGTTTCATTCATGTTGTAAATGTCACTGCCATAATAGCCACCTGTAGTTTTACTAAGTCTCGACTCCCAGTCTCATACAACACGCTGATTAACTTCTTCTCCACAGATTGGTCGAAAAACAATACTCTGTCGGAAACGAAATCGGTCCAACCAGCCGTTGCTTGTATTGGAATTAGGGATTCCAAGATCACAGGCAAATTTAAGAGCTTTTCCTTGTAACATCGGTCCACTAATAGGCAATCTTTTGGCACGAGGTCTATTAAACTACTTTAAAACAGAATTATTAACGTCTTCAAATGGTTGCCAGTGACTTTTCTTGGAATTTTTCGTGGTGTTTTCTTCCTACACTTCTGGCCATTAAAATTGCTACACCAAGAAGAAATGCAGATGATGAACGGCTATTCATTGGACAAATATACTAGAACTGACATGTAATTACTTTTTCACGTAATTTGGATGAGAACAACCACCTCTGGCCGTAATAATGGCCTTGATACGCCTGGGCATTGAGTCAAATAGAGCTTGGATGGTGTGTACAGTTACAGCTACCCATGCAGCTTCAAGATGATACCACAGTTCATCAAGAGTAGTGACGCGTATTGTGACGAGCCAGTTGCTGGGCCACCATTGACCAGACGTTTTCACTTAGTGAGAGATCTGGAGAATGTGCTGGCCAGGGCAGCAGTCGAACATTTTCTGTATCCAGAAAGGCCCGTACAGGACCTGCAACATGCGATCATGCATTATCCTGCTGAAATGTAGGGTTTCACAGGGACTGAATGAAGGGTAGAGCCACGGGTCGTAACACAACTGAAATGTAACGTCCACTGTTCAAAGTGCCGCAGTGTTAACAAGAGGTGACGGAGATGTGTAACCAATGGCACCCCTTACCATCACGCCGGGTGATATGCCCGTATGGAGATGACAAATACACGCTTCGAATGTGTGTTCACTGCGATGTCGCCAAACACGGATGCGGCCATCATGATAATGTAAACACAAACTGGTTTCATCCGAAAAAATTACGTTTTGCCATTCGTGCACCCAGGTTTGTCGTTGACTACACCACAGCAGGCGCTCCTGTCTGTGATGCAGCGTCCAGGGTAACCGCAGCCACGGTCTCCGAGCTGATAGTCCGTGCTGCTGCAAACGTCTTCGAACTGTTCGTGCAGATGCTTGTTGTCTTGCAAACGTCCCCATCTGTTGACTCAGGTATCGAGACGTGGCTGCACGATCTGTTACAGCCGTGCGGGTAAGATGCCTGTCATCTCGACTGCTAGTGATACGAGGCCGTTGGGATCCAGCACGACGTTCCATATTACCCTCCTGAACCCACCGATTCCATATTCTGCTAACAGTCATTGGATCTCGACCAACGTGAGCAGCAATGTCGCGATACGAAAACCGCAATCGTGATAGGTGGGGTATCATTAAGTGCATAAGAATGGCGTTGGGGAATTTATAACGGAATGCAGAGTTCAGTAAATAGTTCATTCGCATATCGCCTCACGGCAGCAAAGCAGACCTCGGAGGTCGCTTCTGGGCACAACAGGTCGAATCGCCAGACTGACGTACAACTTAGCAGTCGGGGTGGATGGAGCAACCACGAGAGTGATCCTGCTGTCATTCGAAACCCCACTCCAGACCGTAACCCCGGGTGTGGGTCCCGCCTGTCTAGCAGGCAGGCAGGTCGTCTGCAGGCACTCAAGTCGCCTCCTCCTAGTCAACACCCGGCCGTCACTGGCACCGAGGTGGAACCAACCTCCACCACAAAACACACGACACCTCCACCCTGCGCTCCACTGAGTTCTTGCTTGACACCACTAAAGTCTGAAACGTCGCTGGTCTGTGGACAGTGGCATGCACTCTACAAGGCATCCACCTCGCACCTGTTGTTGAAGTAACCGCCTTGTAACAGCTCATTGTGTCATTGTGGTGCCAGCTACCACTAAGCTGCCACTGCAGACGCAGTACGTTACGCCAGAGCCATACGCCAAACACAATTGTTTTCCCTCTTTGTAGTTCCACGTGACCGTAAGTCCAATCTTCTTGGCTCCGTAGTAGATTGTCGTGACCGCTTGTGGCAACAATGATGTACAGTGGCATCATTCGGGCCAAGTTTTTTTGTAACGTTGCAGAAGGAACATGGACCTTCTTGTAGCCCTAATACACAACCTCTTTCAGCCCCAGTGATGATAAAGGACTCTTTTGTCGCCTTAGAGGCGTTCTTGACAAACATCAATTGACAAAGTCCAATTTCAAAGATAAATGAAATGTTGTGTGACTAGGGCCTCCCGTCGGGCAGACCGTTCGCCATGTGCATGTCTTTGATTTGCGCGTCTATGGGTATGAAATAATGATGATTAGGACAACGTAACACCCAGTCCCTGAGCGGAGAAAATGTCTGACCCAGCCAGGAATCGAACCTAGGCCGGTAGGATTGACATTCTGTCGTGCTGACCACTCAGCTACTGTGGGCAGACAGTATCAAAGGTAAATAACGCTCACGACCGTTGCAGAACGTATTTAAAGGAAACCTGGCACTACTCGTAAATCAAGATAGACATCGTCATTGCGAAGCAGAAGGACGCCTCCAAACTTTCGTTTAAGTTGCACAACTGCTTCTTGGTGCTGCGATTATCAGATCCGACTATAGGGGTGCATCTTTCTCTGTTTCGAAGGAATCCCCCCTGGCGTACCCCCCTCTCCACCCCTCCCCACACCACCACCACCACCACCTCTCCCCCCACCAGCTGATGTGGTGGATTTCTCTGCTCAACTAATATCCTAATAGCGCAGTTTTCTCGCCAATAGTAGCCATCTCGACACCTCACACTTACTACAGTACATACACACACTTAGCGGTACCTGGCGGCATTCAACTCCCCGAACTGCCGTGGTGGTCATGTGTTCGCTCATTAGCGTATTTCCTGCATAACGTATCCATCGACAATCATTTTGATGAACAAATTTATTTTTATTAGAAACGCAATTATCGACGGATTTATATAACGATACGCTATTGCAGTACCTGTGTTATTCCGAATTACGATGGGAAGTTCGTTTCGACGTGCATGAATTGTAATTCGGAATAACACAGGCACTGCAATGTCGTATTCATCCGCCGACTGCAGGCAAGCGACTTTCTACAAAAATGTCTCCCCTGTATTGGAATACACATAATGGCCACCAAACTCCGCAGACATGAACATCACTGAGCACATCTGGTATGTGCTGCGACGTGCTACCCAGAAGATATCTCCACTACCTCTTTCGGATTTATGGTGTTCATTCCTTCCAGCACTGCTTCAGACATTAGTCGCGTGCATGCCACGTCGTGTTGCGGCACTTCTGCCTGTTCGCTGGTGCCTTACATGGTGTTAGGCAGGTGTACCAGTTTCTTTGGCACTTGAATGTGTACCAGTTCCCAATTCATTATTAAAGACTGGCATGTCATGAGATTTTTGTGTCGAAACAGTAAATCAGTACGCCTGGACATCTGCTACAAGTCTCTTAGTGTAACCCGATGTCGTCCTAAGTCCATGTTGCAGGCGTATTTGTGAAACAAATACTCTTTTGTGACGAATGCGTATCCGCAGTTGATGTCTGGTAAAGTAAAGGGAAAAATGAGCGAGTCACGGGTGAGAGACGTCACGCTTCCTGCGGTTTAATCTTCCTGCGGGAACACTTCCGCTGCACGTAGCGTGTGTTCGTTCCCACCTCTGCGTGAGTAGCTGACAATGGACCCAGCGGGCGTTGCTACTTCGCTGCTGGTTTTGCTGGCAGCAAATAACACCTCGATGCTCGACTGTGTCTGTAACCACGTCGCCAACGTCACCGGCGAAATGAGTTACGGCGATGGACTGATGTGGGAGACGTACTGCCAAGACCTCGGTGAGTACATCTTCGTACAGTGTCGATTCACTCGACGTTACGCAGTACACAGTTATTATCTGCAAACAGGCTGTTTGACTTACACATAGTGCTGTCAAACGTTCGCAGCCCACCAGCGAAGGAGTACATCATACATCTACATCTGTATTATCACTCTACAGTTCATATTTAAGCAGTTCATCGAACTACATTGTACCTTCAATTTACGTGGCTAGTGTTCCACTCTCGAACAGCCTGCAGGAGAAATGAACATTTAAATCTTTTCATAGGAACCCTGATTTCTATTCTTCTTCTTCTCTGTGTAGGTGGGCGCGAAAAAAGATATTCCCACACTCGGAGGAGAAAGCTGGTGATAGCAGTTTCATGAGAAGAACCTGCTTTAACGTGAAACGTCTTTGTTTTCATGACAGCCACTCCAATTCCTGTATCATATCCGTGGCAAACTCTCCCCTATTTCGTAGTAATACAGATCGAGTGCCATTCTTTCGACATTTACGATGTCCGTCAATCCTACCTGGTAAGAATCCAACTCAGTACAGCAATATTCCGGAACAGGGCGGACAAGTGTGGTGTAGGCAGTCTCTCTAGTGGACCTGCTGCAGTTTTATGATCTTCTGCCAATAAATTAACGTCTTTTGGTAGCCTTCCCACAAACATCACCTATGTGACATTTCCAATTTAATTTACTCGTAATCCTATTCTGTAATTGTCTAACTCAATTAGATTTCTGTAATTTATCGTGTTACTGAAATTTCGCGGATATATTTTACTACTCATGTTAATGACATCACACTTTCCATTATTTAGAGTCAGTTCCCACTTTTCAAATCATACAGAGATCTTGCCTAAATCATTTTGAAATCGTTTTTGATCATCTTATGACTTTACGACAATCGTAAATTACAGCATCAGCAGCAAGTGGCTTGTAGTGAAATAGCGTGCTGACGGAATATCGTTTCAGTTATGCGACTGGATTCGTAATTTCCTGTCAGAGAGGTCGCAATTCGTAGTAACTGACGGAAAGTCATCTAGAAAAATACAAGTGATTTCTAGCGTCCACCAAGTTAGTGTTACCGGCCCTTTGCTGTTCCTCATCTACGTAAACTGTTTGGGAGACAATCTGAGCAGTCGCCCTTGGTTGCTTGCAGATGATGTGTATCGACTAATAAGGTCATCAGAGGATCAAAACGAATTGTAAAACGATTTAGAAAAAATATCGGAATAGTGCGAGAATTGGTAATTGTCGCTAAATAATGAAAAGTGTGAGATCATCCACATGAGTGCTATAAAGAATTCGTTAAACTTCGGTTACACGATAAATGATTCAAATCTAAGCACCGTTAACTTCCACTATATAACTAGGAATCACAATAACCAACAATTTAAATTTGAAGGAACACATAGAAAATGTTGTGAGGAAGGCTAACCGAAGACTGCGTTTCATTGGCAAAACACAGTTAGAACATGTAACGGGTCTACTCAAAAGATTGCCTACACTACGTTTGTCCGTCGTCTTTCAGGATACTGCTGCGCGGTGTGGGATCCTTACCAGATAGGATTGACAGAGTACATCGAAAAAGTTCAAAGAAGGGCAGCACGTTTCGTATAATCGCGAAATATAGGAGAGAGTGTCACTGAAATGATACAGGATTTGGGCTGGACATCATTAAAACAAAGGCGTTTTTCGTTGCTGCGGAATCTTCTCACGAGATTTCAATCAGCAACTTTCTCCTCAGAATGTGAAAATATTTTGCTTACGCTGACCTACGATAACCATAAGAAAATAAGGGAAATTAGAATTCGCACTGAAAGATACAGGTGTTCGTTTCCTCCGCGCTGTACGAGATTGGAATAATAGAGAATTATTGCAAAAGTGGTTCGATGAACCTTCTGCCAAGCACTTAAATGTGATTTACCCGTGTAGATGTAGATGCACATGGAAAAAACCTTTGTGGACTGTTCAGATTGTCTCCTAAATGATTCATGTAGATCAGGAAAAGCCGAAGTCCCGTAAATATTCCTTGGGAATTACTCAATGAGTTTCCGTCGATTACTACGAACTATGAGCTTTCCGACATGAAATCACGAATCCACTCGCACAACTGAGACGATAATCCATACAAACGTAATTTGATAACATTTCGCCTGTGAGGAACAGTGTCAAAAGCCTTCTGAAAATATAAAAATATTAAATCAATTTGACATCCCCTTTCGATACCAGTTATTACTTCGTGAGAATAAAGGGCGTGTTGTTTCTTCACAAGAACGATATTTATTGAATATGTGTTAGTTATCTCTCGATAAAACGCCTTCTTGCAGATGATTCATAATGTTCGAACACAGTGCATCTTCAAAATCATACTGCAAATCGTCGTTACTAATGTGGATCGGCCATGCACAGGATTACTCCTGCTTCCGTTCTTAGTATTGGTGTGACTCGTGCAACTTTCCAGTCTTCGGGTACTGATCTTTCGTGGAGCGGGCGGTTGTATGCAACTTCTAAGTACGGAGCTGTTGCATCAGCATACTTTGAAGGAACCTGACTGGTATACAGTCGGGACTAGAAGAGTTCCCTTTATTAATAGATTTGAGCTGCTTCGCTACAGCGAGGACAACTACTTCTAAGTTACTCATGTTGACTGTTGTTCTTTATTCGAATTCTGGTATATTTACCTCGACTTCTTCGGTGAACGAATGTCGGGAAACGATGTTTAGTAACTCGTCTTTACTGGCACTGTCATCACTAACATCACCATTGTCAACGCGCAGTGAAGGTATTGATTGTGTCTTGCTGCTAGTGTACTTTACATATGATCGGAATCTCTCAGTTTTCTTTCAGAGTTTTAGAAAACTATTCAAGACATGTTCCATCGAAGTTCCCGCTAAATTTCGAGCTTCTGTATAACTTTGACGATCTAGGTGTTCTTTTGTTCTTTTAAAAATTTGCGTGCTTTTTTTCTTTTGCTTCTGCAACACCGTTCTGATCTGTTTCGTGTATCGTGGGGAATCTGTTTGATACGCATCTCTCAAATGCGATCGATGCCATTTCCTAGCATTGAAACCCCATCTTGTCTGTATTTAGAAATTGCGATCGAAAAGAGTGGAGATTGCGTGAAGCAGATTTTTATCTGCTTGTTTAAGTAGATGTATTTTGCATGTACACTATGTGCTCAAAAGCATGCGGACACGCCAAAAACATGCGTGTTTCATATTTGATGCATTGTGCTGCCACCTACTGCCAGGTACTCCATATCAGCGACCACAGTAGTCATTAGACATCGTGAGAGAGCAGAATGGGGCGCTCTGCGGAACTCACGGACTTCAAACGTGGTCAGGTGATTGGGTGTCATTTCTGTAATACGTCTGTACGCGAGATTTCCACACTCCTAAACATCCCTAGGTCCACTGTTTCCGATGCGATAGTAAAGTGGAAACGTGAAGGGGCACGCACAGCACACAAGCGTACAGCCCGACCTCGTCTGTTGACTGGCAGAGACCCCTGACAGTTGAAGAGGGTCGTAACGTGCAATGGGCAGACATCTATCCAACCATCACACAGGAATTCCAAACTGCATCAGGGTCCACTGCAGGTACTGTGGCAGTTCGGCGGGAGGTGCGAAAACTTGGAGTTCGTGCTCGAGCGGCAGCTCATAAGACACACATCACGCCGGTAAATAAAAAACGACGCGTCGCTTGGTGTAAGGAGCGTAAACATTGGACGATTGAACAGTGGGAAAACGTTGTGTGGAGTAACGAATCACGGTACACAATGTGGCGATCCGATGGCAGGGTGTGGGTATGGCGAACGCCCAGTGAACGTCATCTGCCAGCGTGTGTCGTGCCAACAGTAAAATTCGAAGGCGGTGGTGTTATGGTCTGGTCGTGTTATTCATGAAGGGGGTTTGCACTCCTTGTTGATTTGCGGGGCACTGTCACAGCACACGCCAACACTGATGTTTTAAGCATCTTCAAAAATGGTTCAAATGGCTCTGAGCACTATGGGACTTAACTTCTGAGATCACCAGTCCCCTAGAACTTAGAACTACTTAAACCTAACTAACCTAAGGACATCACACACATACACGCCGGAGGCAGGATTCGAATCTGCGACCGTAGCCGTCGCGCGGTTCCAGACTCTAGCGCCTAGAACCGCTCGCCCACTCCGGCTGGCTTCAAGCATGTTCGTGCTTCCCACTGTTGAAGAGCAATTCGGGGATGGCGATTTATGCTTAAAACACGATCGATCACCAGTTCATAATGCACGGCCTGTGGCGGAGTGGCTACACGACAACAACATCCTTTTAATTTACTGGGCTGCACAGAGTCATGACCTGAATCCTACAGAATACCTTTGGGATGTTCTGGAACACCGACTTCGTGCCCAGCCTCACCGACTGACATCGATACCTTCCCTTAATGCAGCACTCCGTGAAGAATAGGCTGCCACTCCCCAAGAAACCTTCCAGCACCTGACTGAACGTACGCCTGCGAGAGTGGAAGCTGTCATCAAGGCTAAGGGTGGGCCAACACCATCTTGAATTCCAGCATTACCCCGAACTTGTAAGTCATTTTCAGCCAAGTGTCCTGATACTTCTGATGACGTGGCATATTTGGGTTTAGGTGTTACGGTATTCAGTCTCGCTACAACAACCTTGTAGTCACTAGTTTGTGTACCCGCCATTGTGCTCTCTATTGGCTCACCATTATTTGCAGCTAAGAGTTAAAATATAGTTTCACAACCATCAACACTTCGAGTCCGCTCCTGAACTAACTGTTCAAAATAGTTTTCTAAGAAAGCATTCAGTGGTATTTCGAAATAAGTTTCTTGCATGCCACCGACTACTGTAAACACATATTTTTTTCCAACGTATCGAGGGTAGATCGAAGTCACCGTCACCTATAATTAAACGTATGGGGTGCCTGTTTGAAATGAGACTCAAGCTTCCTTTGAAGGACTGCGTTTATTAGGACTGAGTTTTTTAAAGGAAACCGACACCTCAGTTTCAAGCCTACAGATCTATGGACTTTGTCTAATCTGTTTTTCAGCCGAGACGATATCTTGAAGTATTATTGGGAAAGTCTGCAAATTACCCGTGTAGATCAATCAGAACGAAAGAAATTGTAGAAGGTAGTTGAAGATTGCGATCTTTTTGCAGGGTCAAGGAATCGGAATTCGGTGCATGCGCAGTGATAGACAAATGTAAATTTCCGTGTCATAAGCGAAAATGGCGAACGGCATTCTGCGTGTTACAATTTATCAGTTATCTGTCTGTCATGACAGTACCGAGAGGGTATCATCAGCGATTCAGTTTAGCGCCTCCTAATGCCGATAATACGAGCATTCTCAGGCGGCATCGGCAGTCTGAAGGGACAGAACGTTCGTACAAAGAAAGAACAACCGGGCGGCGCGAAGCAGATTATCGCTAATGTGTTCTCCATGAAACCCACACATAACACATGTTAAGCATGAACGCTTTTTTGAAGTCTTTTACACTGAAAAGCCAAAGAAATGGTACGCCTGCCTCATATCGTGTAGGGCCCCCACAAGCAAGCACAAGCGCCGCAACACGGCGTAGCATCGACTCGACTAATATCTGAAGTAGTGCTGCAGGGAACTGACACCATGAATCCTGCAGGGCTGTCCGTAAATCCGTAAGTGTACTAGGGGATGGAGATCTCTTCCGAACAGCACGTTGCAAGTCATCCCAGATATGCTCAGTAATGTTCATGTCTGAAGAGTTTGGCGGCCAGCGGAAGATTTTAAACTCATAAGAGTGTTGCTGGAGCCGCTCTGTAGCAATACTGGACGCGAGGGGGGTCACATTGCCCTGCTGGAATTTTCAAGTCCGTCGGAACGCACAATGGACATGAATGGATGTGGGTGATCACACAGGATCCTTACGTGCGTGTCACTTGTCAGAGTCGTATCTAGACGCATCGCTGGTCCCATATCATTCCAACTGCACATGGTACACACCATTAGAGGCCCTCCACCTGCTTGAACAGTCCATTGCTGACATACAGGATCCATGGATCCGTGAGGTTGTCTCCATACTCGTACACGTTCATCCACTCGATACAATTCGAAACGAGAGTCGTCAGACCAGAAAATATGTTTCCAGTCATCAACGGCCCAATGTCGGTGTTGTACACACCACTTTCTTTGGCGCTCCAGTGTATACTCTCTGCAGTTCCTGTCGGTATGTACTGCAGTGCATTTAACAGCTACAGCCGTTACCAGTCGCTATATTAGTTTTCCAGTGCCCTCTGTTATTTCGAGCAGTGGCTTGTAGTGCTACCAGTGTTTTTCAGTGGCCGGTGAACGTGCTTAGCTGACATGGCGAGTCAGACTGCGTGGTGCTTACAGTAGGCCGTAGTTGCGAGGGGTGGAACGGTACTTGGGAAGACCTCCTGCCTGCATACAGTCATGTAGATCGCGGATCACCCAGAGAAGGGACGCCAAACATCATAGTTATAATAAGCTACACATGCACACACACTCACACACACACACACACACACACACACACACACACATATATATATATATATATATATATATATATATATATATATATATATATATATATATATATAGCGTGGATCATAATTAATGGTGTAAACGCATGTAGTTGAAAGTACACGATACTAGAAGCAAAAAAGTCTCAGTAAACATAACGTCGTAAATGCATACCTTAAGAGCTACGAGCAATTCCTCATCTTCGATACTGTGAAGCAGATCTCATCTACTGCGGGCTCTTTCCTTACAACATTTTTGGAAGTATGTGCAGTAACATTTGCTATAAAATTCTAACCTGAAAAGTTATAAGCAATCGTTCATTAGAAGAGTTGTGTTTCCAAGTAGCGAAGATGAGCACGTGCTCATAACTCTTAAGGTGTGCATTTTGGAGCCAATTTTTGCTGGACATCTTTTCTTGGTTTGGTCCGTACTACTACTTCCCAAAATGTGGAAAGCAAAGAGCCTGCAGTAGATGAGATTTGCTTCACAGTATCGAAGATGAAAAATTGCTCGTAGTTCTTAAGGTATCCATTATCGACCCTATGTTTCCTGAGACTTTTTTGCTTCTAGTATCGTGTACTTTCAACTGTATGCGTTTACACTATTAATTATGATACACGATGTATAGTGATCGTTTCATTGTAAGTCATACAAATCTACAGTATTATTCCGATCTTCACGAAATTTTGCAAACTTTACCTTCAACGGAAGAGGATGGTCACTACTGCATAATATTTCGTAATCTGGCTTTAAATATATGTGTTTGTGGTACATATAGAGGAAAGGTTTTTACGAAATAACTCTAAAAGTTCTTCGCCGATTTACTTCAAATTTCTACATGATCCACTAATGAACGTTTGGGAGGACGTAGGCTATATATATTTTTAGCAAGAGCTGGTATTGTCATTTGGAGAGCAAAACCGGTAGATAAATAATACGAACTGCGACCTGTGGCTCTTTTCAGAAACTTGTACACATACCTACACACGAGCAGAGGCGGATACAGAAAAACCTCAAAGAGGGGTCCTAAAGATATCTTGAGCAACCTTTCCTTTTAGCGTAATATTAAATAATCAAGTCATATGGAAAGTTTAAGAAAGTTTCATTTAAACTGATTATACACATATGCAAGTGCATGCCATCTTATGATATAAAAAAGTTACAATTGTGGTTCTCTTCCTTAAATGAAGAATTGTATGCGCCTATTCTTCCTGGCAAATTGATTAATTTGCATAACATGCGTTATTAGGCAAGTGAAAATCCATGTTGCCCGCGGCAAGTTGCACACAAGAACCCTGCTCGGTGAATGTATGGTGTGGGATTCTGAAGGACAGAATTATAGGCCCCTATTTCATCGAATGAAATCCTAATATTAGGAAATACACCACGTTACTGCAAGAAACATTAGGTCTGTTATTGAAAGAAATACTTTTAGGAACAAGGAACAGAATGTGGTATCGACACGATGGATGTCCGGCACATTTTTCGCTGATGGCCAGAAATGAGTTGCAGAGACAATTCCCAGATGTTTGGATTGGACACAGAGGAGACGAGTCGCGGCCGGCTCGTTCCCCAGACTTGACACCTCTGGAGTTTCTCTTGTGGGGATTCATAAAGGACATTGTTTATAAAGACGTTCTACTCGTACTACACCTGAAGATATGCGAGAGAGATTTGTCAGAGCATGTGTTTCGATAAGTGCCGAAGTGAGAAGGAATACCACTCAATCCATGATAAGAAGATTGCAGCACTGAATTGATACCAATGGTCATCAGTTCGAACACCTTCTGTACATGGACGTTCATGCCGCATTTTTGACCTTCGTTGATCTTCAAAGACCTTACTGTTACACGTCATTCGATTCGTCTCAATAGCCGCTATCAGCTAATAAGTACCAAACTGTAGCATCCCATTTAAGAAAACGAAGTTGACCTTTATATCTCTGACACAACACCACCTAGTAACAAAAAACCAACGTCATATTATTGCCACCGTTGTCCCATGCAACATTTGTCCCACAAACTTTTAAGCTACTATCATACTTTCGGAGTTATTCTTGGTGGCAATAGTTAGTGACTCACCCTGTATATTCGTATGCGACTCCCATTTTCCATTCATCTGCATCTGTAATTTAATTAATTACTAAACCAACTTCTTGTATTTTGATTTACATAATTGTCGATCTGTTTTTTACTGTACAACACGTAATTTTTTTGGCAACTGCCATGTCCAGCTTTTATAATACTTTTCTAAAACTTTTCCTCTTATGTGACTGAAGCGCGGCAAATTGTATCCGCTGACGATCCAACGAAAGCCCATACGTTGGGCTGGGGGGGGGGGGGAAGCAACAGTAAAGAAGAAAAAAAGGTGATTTGCTGTTTCCCAAGCGGGGTTGCTTGGCTGCATGGCTGTGTGCGCCGCCGTCTAGGCGGGTGACCTTGAACGAGTTTCACTCGGCCGCTGCTAGAACTCGTCGGATCGCCCTCTAGTTTTAACTAAGGGCGATCCACTGTAAAAAGGCACTTCCGGCGCCGCCATTGCAGTTTCCGAGGAGTCTACTTCCTGTCGCACCCAGCTAGCTTCTAATTATCTGCAGGAAGTGTGACGTATGGGGCAGCTCTTATCAGTACATGCAGGCAGCTACTGCTTGTTTGTACGCTTTGAGTTCATTCATATTATGTAGCAGCTGCATTTATTTTAACACGAGGCAACTGCATGTTTTACACAGACATGCTGCATTCTTATTGTTTACTAATATTATGATGATATTATTGATTATTTGTGCAGGAGTTCCGACTCCTGGGGAGGTGGGTGGGTTTTATCTATTAAACAGTACTACACATTAATCTTGCCAAAAGCCGAGAAGCGATTCTTCTTAGTGTTTTAGCTCTCAGGGGCACTCTGGGTATCAACAAGTCACAGGGCCAATCAATTTCTTGACAGATATTAAACATCTTGGGCAACGTCGGGAATTACTTACTTACAAGTATTAATGATTAATTGTGTTGCAAAAAATGTCAGGCAATGTCTTTCAGTCACTGCGAGGCTACTCCGATCCAGTAAACTTCCAGCCTTCTCCAAACAAATGACGAGGACAGTGATCAGACTAGAGGCCACGCAGTTGTATCAAACTACGCAGCGGGCTGTGCTGCGTGCGATGTGAATTCATTGGCTCTTAGACACAATGCAGCCAAGATCTGTGTGTTGATTAGGACCTTGAAGCTTTCTGCATTCACCAGTTTATTAATATCTCATGTACATTACTGTAAAGCTCGCATTGATTATCTGCAATGTACACACTATGATGGCATCCCGATGTTTCGGTTGTTAATTATAGCTACCTATCAGAGGCCACGCTTCATGAGTTTACTTCATGACAGTGCTACCGACTGCGAGGAACATCGCAACGAACAGTAACATGGAGCACGTACGAAACAGCTTAAATGTTCTCTCGCGAGATTATCTCTCAACTGAGATAAAGTTTATCGGATGGCTCCGAGGTCACTTCTCACGGGCTAAGTGTTGTTTGTTTTCTCCTGTATTTCTTAGTCTAGGGCTCTTATTGCTCTTTCTTGGTGCTTTTCCTAAAGGAGACTTGAGTCGCCCTTTTAAAATATTCTCCTATCCTTCGTAACGGAGCTAGCGGGGAGAATGTCTTTTGCGTGCTAAAATAATCTGACATTAAATTTTCAGGCAGATGAATATAATTTTTTTCTTTTTTTATTTACTGTGGGTCAACTTGCTGCCATTCAATCCTCTGCTGCTTCATTTTCGGCGTGTCTCATGTGTCAGCCACACTACTACAAATAAAGGCAGATCTTGTTGGATTATTGTTTTAACCGATCTGAAAACTGTTGAGTAATTAGCTATCATATTAGCTTACTGTCAACCGTGTAAGCCTACGTGGAAAAATACTGTAACACTGTGACTCTCTTACACGAGTAAAAAACGAGGAATGGCGCAGTGCGTCAGGTAAATATACCTGACGAGAAATTCAACGTATGTAGCTCAGAGGTGCATCACAGAAATTAAAACCACTACATTAGGGGCGTTCGCTAAGTAATGCAACACATTTTTTCTCGGAAAATTTTGATTGAAAAAATACGGAATTTTGTGTGGTACATATTGGAATATTCCCGCCTATTGTCTCATGGAGCTCCAATAGGTGGGGGGGGGGGGGGCAGATACTCACAGGCGCGTGCAGAATGTCTGCGGTGACGTGGCAATTAACGAAAGCACGGGGAGTCGTTGGGCGAGGCATCTAACATCATCGCAACAAGGTCGCGCAAAACCTTCCGATCTGCCGCGTGCTGGCCGTCTACACACAGCTGTGTGACTCCCGGAATGTTGAAACGTGCGGACAATCTCATTCAAGATGATCGATGGATCACACTAAAACATCTCGCTGCAGAATTGGACGTCCGTGTTGTTAGCGCTGACACACTCGTCCACCAGGTGAACTACTCAAAGGTGTGCGCCCGCTAGGTTCCTCGTCACCTAACAGAAAGAGTGGTCTAGCAGCAGTGGACACGGGAAGATCCTGAAGAAGATCCCAGCGGAGGGGTCGAAACGTCGATTATTTTAGAGGAAATATGAAGCGACCTAATAGCCCAGAAGATTTTAACTTCATACAAGGACCGTCTGTGCGGAAATGCTTGCACATTACGTGACTGATAGTTACAGTTTTTTGTTGGCAAAAGGCAAGGTATGACATTTACGTGATCATCTGAACATGTAATTAGTGTGTTTCTTGATACTGGACTGCTTGAAAGCGAAAGTGATTTTGAATGTAAAAACGTGGCTTAGTGACGCGCGCACATTGTTCTCTTCCGCTTTGTTTTAACCACTTCAAAAATCCCAAATCTTCCGGAACCGCGCGACTGCTGCGGTCGCAGGTTCGAATCCTGCCTCGGGCATGGATGTGTGTGATGTCCTTAGGTTAATTAGGTTTAAGTAGTTCTAAGTTCTAGGGCACTGATGACCACAGATGTTAAGTCCCATAGTGCTCAGAGCCATTTGAACCATTTTTGAATCCCAAATCTGTACTATGAGGACTAACATAAGCACTACCAGACGTGTAGGATATGTGTTTTGTGCTATTATAATCACCTAAGCAGAGGATTTTTGCCA